>NC_133371.1:9150068-9231578 GCF_049309525.1 Garra rufa
CTATAGAACTCACAGGGAGTCTGGGGAAGAGGGAGGGGCAACGCCTCACTCTTCCACATAGTGCAGCGTCACTCAGACGCTAAGTAAACGTACATACAGGGCGGGGTTACGGCCTGAGCTGACGTAAGAATAAGGGTCATCACACAGTTTGCCCAGACACATCTCGTGCTATTACTTTCACTGTCGACCCTAGAGCTGTGCTCAGTAGACGCAGCATTCCGAGCTGATAACATCAGGTCAGACAACACTGAACATCTAGACTGACAGCAATCTGGCCTGTAAGGCGGGAACCTCCAGGTTGTAAAACCTTATAAATGTAGACGGAGAGGCCCAGCCCGCCGCCGTACAAATATCTTGCAAGGCAATCCCACTCGACCACGCCCACGATGAGGCCACGCCCCTCCGGGAATGTGCTCTGACACCTAGCGGGCACTGCATGCCCTTGGAAGCATATGCCAACGCAATAGCATCAACTATCCATCTGGATAAGCTCTGTTTCGAAGCGGCCAGTCCCTTGGGACGCCCGTAAAACGAAACAAAAAGCTGCTCTGTCTGTCTAAAAGCAGACGAGCGAGACACGTAAGCTCGTAATGCCCTGACTGGGCATAGGAGGCTCGCGTCCGTTTCCTCATCATTGACCGGTAGGGCTGACAGCGCGATGACCTGTGCCCTAAACGGTGTGTTGAGTGATTTTGGAACGTAACCATGTTTGGGTTTGAGTATGACTTTAGAGTCATTAGGTCCAAATTCCATGCACGTCGCGCTCACAGAGAGTGCGTGCAAATCCCCTATGCGCTTCACTGAAGCGAGAGCCAGCAGAAACACAGTCTTAAGAGACAGGTATTTCAAATCAATCGTCTGCAGAGGCTCGAATGGTCCACCTTTCATGGCCTCTAGTACCACAGAAAGGTCCCATACAGGGACTGAGGGAGGTCTGGGGGGATTTAGTCTTCTAGCTCCCCTCAGGAAGCGAATAACTAAATCGTTCCTTCCTATTGACTGACCTAGCGTTGTGCTCGAAAACGCTGTTATGGCCGCCACATAGACTTTGAGCGTGGACGGGGTTCTGCCCTTGTCCAGCAGCTCTTGTAGAAAGGAAAGCACCTCCATCACACCACAGTTAGTAGGTGACGAGCCGCGGGCTGGGCACCAGCCCGAAAACACTGACCATTTTGAGGAATAGAGCCGTCTCATAGAAGGGGCTCTAGCCTGCGTGATCGTGTTTAATACTCCTTTAGGGAGTTCATCATATATTCGCTGGTGGCCCAGACATGAAGGGACCACAGCTCTGGGTGAGGATGCCAAATCGAGCCGCTGGCCTGAGAGAGAAGGTCTCTCCTCACTGGTATCGGCCACGGGGCAGTGCTCGTCAGCTGCATCAGCGCTGGGAACCAGGGCTGGTTTTCCCAAAACGGCGCTATCAGCAGTATTGAACATCCTTTTTCCCTGACCCTCTCTATCACCTGAGGTAGGAGAGAGACGGGGGGAAAAGCATAGAGATGACGGCGGGGCCATACGTGGGCCAGCGCGTCTCTGCTTTTTGAGTAAAATTCTAGACAGTGAGCGTTGTTCGGAGACGCAAACAGGTCTACTTCCGCTCTGCCGAATTTTTTCCACAGTAGTTGTACTGTCTGTGGGTGTAGAGACCATTCGCCTGCTGGAACATTGTTCCTGGACAGTCTGTCTGGCCCTATGTTTAGAAGCCCCGGCACATGCGCTGCTTTCAGCGAGCGCAGGTTGCGCTGAGCCCATACCAGGAGGCGTTCTGCAAGTCTGTATAGGTTTTTGGACCTGAGACCGCCCTGGCGATTTATATAGGAAACCACTGACATGTTGTCCGAGCGGACTAGTACATGGTTTCCTTTTATTTGGGGACAGAAGCGCATCAGCGCGTTCTGTATACTGCCAGCATTTCGAGGCAGTTGATATGCAGGAGCTTTTCCCGTTCTGACCACTGGCCAAAAGACGGTCTGCCCTCGAGCAGAGCCCCCCATCCCAAGGTGGACGCGTCCGTAGACACCACTTTTATTCTCGAGGAAGTCCCCAGGCTTACACCTAACTGGTACCAGTCGATTGCTCTCCACGGTTTCAGGGCTGTGACACATTTCTGATTGACCGTGATACGAAGCCGACCGGACGCCCACGCTTGACGCGGGACGCGCGCTTTCAGCCAGAACTGCAGTGGGCGCATACATAGCAGACCCAGCTGCAGAACTGATTACGCTGAGGCCATGAGACCCAGCATTTTCTGAAATTTTTTGAGCGAGACAGACGCGCCGCAGCGGAACGAGCCCGCTGTGCGCTGAATGTCTGCTGCGCGCTGTGGTGACAGCCGCGCTATCATTGACAGCGAGTCCAATTCTGTGCCCAGGAAGGTAGTTTTCTGACTGGGGGACAGGGAGCTCTTCGCCCAATTGACTCTGAGACCCAAATTCTCGAGGTGATCGAGTAACATGGTCGTATGCTGTACAAGCACTGAGCGAGACTGCGCTAGAATCAGCCAATCGTCCAAATAGTTCAGAATGCGCACGCCTTTCAGACTGAGAGGAACGAGCGCTGCGTCCATGCACTTCGTAAATGTACGGGGTGCCTGGGACAAACCGAACGGCAGGACTGTGTACTGATATGCCTGGCCCTCGAAGGCGAATCTCAAAAATCGCCTGTGACGTGACGCTATCTGTATTTGAAAATACGCATCTTTCAGATCCACTGACACGAACCAGTCTCCTTGGCGAACTTGCGCGAGGATTTTTCTGGTCGTGAGCATCCTGAACCGACGCTTCACCAGCGCTTTGTTCAGTTGCCTTAGATCTAATATGGGTCTGTGACCACCGTCTTTTTTCGGTACCAGGAAATATCTGCTGTACAGCCCCCCTTCGCTTTGAGCTTGAGAAAGGGGCTCTATGACCCCTTTGCTCAATAGTTTCGCCACTTCGGCTCAAAGCAGGTGTGCTGCTTCTGTCTGCATTGTGGTCTCGACGCGCGCTGTATAGCGGCGCGGGTGTCGGTGAAACTGTAGCGAATAGCCTCCTTTTATAATGTCCAGCACCCATTTCGAGACCCCTGGAAGCTTTTCCCATGCGTTTGCATGAATAGCTAGAGGTTGAATACGAAGCGCGCTCCGTTCTATCCGTATAACGGAGTGGTTTCGGTATGCTGTGGCACCAGAGACGTGCTCGTGACATTCGGGGCGTGGGGCACGCTGATAGCGGGAACTATTATGTCTGTGTGTGGATGTGGTTGTGTGGCAACAGGCACATTTAACACACTGCAAACACCGTTGGCCTGCATACACGTTAGTTTCGTTTTTACAGAAACCTTTTGACGTGCATAATGTGATGTCTGTGGGCACTGTGAAGTGGGCACGTTTACCACATGTGAAGCGCAATCGATCTGAGCCGATTTTATGTGCGCAGGGTCTGTATGACAGGTTGTGCTTGTGTGTAGAAATGGACACTCGGGAGTGGGCATTTTGACTACACATGAAACACCATCGGCCGTGGCCGGGACTCCAGAAAATACACTCTATTGGGGGTTTATCTGGGTAGCTGTGAAAACAACCTTTGTGTGCAGGCAAGCGGGCGACAGAACCGGCTTGTTGGCTGCAGCAAACACTGGAACAGTCACATTTAACACACTCCAAACATCGTTCGCTTGCATGGAGCGAATGCACGCTGATTTCATGCAAAACGTGCTCGTGACATTTGAGGCATGGGGCACGCTGATAGCGGGAACTATTATGTCTGTGTGTGGATGTGGCTGTGGGGCAGCGGGCACATTTAACATACTCCAAACAACGTTCGCCTGCATAGAGCGAATGCACTTTTGGTTTCGTTTTCACAGAAACCGTTTGACGTGCATAATGTGGTGTCTGTGGCCACTGTGAAGCGGGCACATTTACCACGTGTGAAGCGCAATCGATCTGAGTCGATTTTATGTGCGCTGTGCTTGTGTGTAGAGATGAGCACTGGTTAATGGGCATTCTTACGACACGTGAAACACCATCAGCCGTGGCCGGTTGTGAAGCGCAATCGATCTGTCGATTTTATGTGCGCTGTGCTTGTGTGTAGAGATGAGCACTGGTTAGTGGGCATTCTTACGACACGTGAAACACCATCGGCCGTGGCCGGTTGTGAAGCGCAATCGATCTGTGTCGATTTTATGTGCGCTGTGCTTGTGTGTAGAGATGAGCACTGGTTAGTGGGCATTCTTACGACACGTGAAACACCATCGGCCGTGGCCGGGACACCAGACAATACACTTTATTGGGGGTTTATCTGTGTAGCCGTGGGAACGACTTTTGTGTGCAGGCAAACGGGCGACGGAGCTGGTTTGTTGGCTGCAGAAAACACTGGAACAGTCACATTTCCTGGAACTGGACGAGCGAATAACTTTGGTGGGGGTCCGGCAACAGCGGGACTCGTACACCGTCGTTTTCCTAGTTGTGCTAGGACGATTTCGGAGGCTCAGGTTTCAACTCAATCCTGGGCCGCGGGCCGCGTCTGGCGGGGCGGCGGCCAGACGAGAAAAACGTCAGAAAGCGTTAACCACGGGTGCCTCTCAGCAACGGTGAGAGACCATGTTACGCAGCGCTGACGCGGCTAGGCGGCGGCGAAAGCGCAGCGGAGCAGGTTTGACGTCTGACGGCAAGCTTTAGAGGGGAGGGCCGACTTAGCACGCCGTCCAGCGGAGGGCAGACATAAGTGGGCTGCTATCGCCTCTTCTGAGCAGCATGCGCGTTCCCGCTTTGGCGGGAAACGGAAATCCTCTTCCTCCTTCGTGGCCCCCCTCGTCAGCGGCGTCGATGGAAGCGGTGGCATACAGCGGCCGCTTTACGTCCGGAACAGAGGCTGACGAGGTCGATGAAGCAGGCGGGCGAACCGGCGAGCTTTGTCGGCTGGGGGAAGTGTCCGGGGCCCGCTGGGCACGGCGCTTTTTACGGCGCTACACCGCGGCGGGCGGGGGAGCAGTCTCAGTGAAGAAGGCAAGGCAAGTCCTCAGAGTCACCATTGGCATCTGCACGAGCCGTATGAAGGCATCTTTAAAAAGACGCTTTGCTCTTTTTAGAGAAACAGTGTGTATCGCAGCGGCGACACACACTGTAGATTATAAAGGATATAGGCACCGGAAAGCGCAGCAGGAAGGCACGGAAGGCGGCGTGGCCAGCAGCTTCAGTGGCTCGTCCCGCTGAGATGCTTGCAGTCAAACGGCGGCTTCTTATCCGGCTCCAGTGATGCGTGTGCTTCGCTTGAAGGATGAAAAATCAGATAATAGCTGCCTACGAGTGATCTTTATAGGTCTAGACCACGCCCTTTTAGGCGGGAAGCTACGAAAAGGGCGCGAAGCGACGCAAAGGGCGCGAAATGCCCCCATTGGATCTGGCGTCGCGTCAGGCCTCGCTCTAATAGGCTGCTGCAGTTGCCGCAGAGCAGCCAATAGGCACGCAAGCTGTTTCGCCTATGTCTGTATGCTGCTGCAACGCGCTTTACATTATTTCAAAATTAAGGATAATTTTTGGCTTCAATATCTCGCAGAAAAGGATTTTCCCCTAGCGTAAGATACTTACGCAGTACGAGAGACCTCTCGTAAGAGAACACACTATAGTAGCTATAGAGAGAGAATCCCCAAAGTACTTGTTTTAGAGAAATTTACATGTATATGGCACATTTGAATATGTAAGCTAATATGAAAGCGCCACTGAAATTATGGAGCGTGATAGAGCAGTGAACCTGAAGAGCTGAGAGCGCAGTCGAAGTGTGACAGCTCTCACTCATGAAGGCAGGCCAAAACGCTGGCGAAGGGCTTCGTCAAAAGTGCCTCCAGAGGGAAAGAAATAAGAGGTTGGTGCGTCTGAAGAGGCTTATATAAACCCTTTGATCCGAGCCCATATGTTCAGCGATCTCACACATGACTGACTCTGACACGAAACTCTATTCACACTGTTCACGTCGACAGTTTGAATCATGAGAGCTGCTTATATAAAGCTGAGAGTGCATGCGGGCGTGAAATGATAATTAGTATATCTTAGTGAGGGGGAAAAAAAATCGTGATTTTACCATAAAATAGTTATGTCCAATCACCATGCATATAAGGATCTTGTAAAGGTTAAAATGTTTGCCTCAAGCCATACTGCAATTATCCTGCAGTAACGATTTTGCTTTTCATTCTGAACAATCCATTTTTATTTGACACCTACAGCATCTTCACAAGAGTCCTGCCAGTAGAAATAAAAGCAAACGTGTGAGCTGAAATTGATGCATTTTAATAGGCCTATACCATATGTGGAGCTGTATATATCGTTATTTATTTGAATAACCGAATGATGATTCGTGACATAATTCCTTCAATGCTGCAGTGCCCTCTAGAGGTAAACGATGAAGAGAAAAAGAGTTGAATAATATAAAAACCAGTTTTGTAGGACTCTGACCCCACCTACTGAATGAGATTGGAAGTGCAACAAGCAACACATCTCTCTAATGCTTTATAGAGGACAAAATGAGTACATACACTACCACCCTGGTGAAAAAAACAACAACAACGGCTAAACCCAGTCTAGGCTGGTTGGCTGGTTTTAGAGGGGTTTTGGCCGCTTTTCCAGCCTGGCCAGACTGGTCAGGCTGGGAATCCACCAGCTAAAACCAGCTACTTCCAGCTTAAACCAGCTACAACCATCCAACCAGCCTGGTTTTAGCTGTATTTTTCAGCAGGGAAGTCAAAGGTTTTTGAACAGTAACAGAATTTGATTCAAAATACAGCAAAAGCAGTAATATTGTAAAAAAAAAAAAAAAAAAAAAAAAAAAAAAAATTAAAATAACTGCTTTCTATTTGAATATATTTAAAAATGTAATGTATTTCTGTGATCAAAGCTAAATTTTCAGCATCATTACTCCAGTCTTTAGTGTCACATGATCCTTCAGAAATCACTCTAACATGCTGATTTGCTGTTCAATAAATATTTTTTATCATTGTTATTATCAGTCAACAGTTGAGTATATTATTTTTTAGGATTCTTTGACGAATAGAAAGATTCAAAGATCAGCATTTATCTGAAATAAAACGCTTTTGTAACATTATACACTATACCTTTTTTTTTTTTTTTTTTTTTTTAGAAATTATAGAAATTGATACCTTTATTTAGCAAGGATTCTTTAAATTGATCAAAAGTGTCGATAAAGAAATTTATGATGGTACAAAAGATTCCTATTTCAGATAAATGCTGTTCTTGTGAACTTTGTTCATCCCCCCCCAAAAAAAAAAAATGGAAAAAATTCTACTCAGCTGTTTTTAACATAATAATAAATGTTTTTTGAGCAGCAACTAAGAATATAAGAATGATTTCTAAAGGATCGTGATTGGAATAATATCAAGCTTTGAAATCGCAGGAATAAATTACATTTGAATATATATTACAATAGAAATCAGTTATTTTAAATAGTCAAAATATTCCGAATTTGACTGTTTTTTCTGTACTTTGAATCAAATAAATGCAGGCTTGGTGAGCAGAAGAGACTTCTTACGGTTCAAAAACTTTTGACTGCTAGTGTACATACCCCCAAAAGCAAACTTAATGAAACACTTTGATAATATATGCAAATAATAACAGAAAAACTTAGCTTGGTAAATAGTTTATATGTGACTGTATCTTTTTATCTTTGCAAATACAGCATAAAAAACACACATGGTAACATTTCAAAACATTAAAGCGAGTCTGAGCCATTAAGACATGTAGTGAGAATGTTCATCTACAATTTTACAAATTAAAAAACAGCAACAGCAACAACAACAACAACAACAAAGAGACACTCATCCTCACTTTCCCCTGACGTTTCATCACTCACGCTGAAGGCTGCCCTCCGCTCCCGATCCAAATTCACAGTTGGCCGTAATACTGATTCCTTTAATGGTGCTTGTCACTTTATATAAAATATCGAACATTTAATGCAGTATTAAAAAGGAAAAAAAATGGATACATTTGTATTTACACAAGCTTATCGAATGAGTTCCAAATACACTGTATATATCTTTTATATATATTTCTTTATATTTATAAATGCTCACTGCCTTCCCGCAACCAGATGCTCTCCAACAGAATCCCAATCCAAAATAGAGTCTGTTTATTCATCTGCTCGCTGCTCCACAATCCATCGTCCCATAACAGGGTTTTCACAGGTGAGTGGAGCCCCATGTAAGAGCACGCATGCATTACGTTACACACACGTGCTAGACATCTTGTACAAAAAGTGACCCTAAACCACTTTACAGCTTTCAAATGACCTGCAAATACAAATGTATATAAAAAAATTGAAAATAATAATAATCAAACAAACAAGGCTTTCAGTACCAGTACATATATAGCGCTTGCAGCACAACAGACTTCATACATTCAGCACTGGGGCAAGAGACAGGCACTCTATGGGACAGCTATGCTTCTGGGTCCTACATCTCCTGCACAAACATTCACACAACTCTCTCAAAACCCAACAGAAAGACGTCTGACACCCTGTATGTGAACAAAGGACCAATAACAAAATCTGTTAGTGATGGGGAAAAACAGCTTTTTGAAGCTCTGAATCAATTGCTCTGTAAAATGTTTCAAAGCGCTCAAAACGCCACAGGCTGGCGGCACCTGCTGGTCAAAAAGGTGTAAATAAAAATGCATAATAAGATGTTTGACTGCAAATGTTAAACCTGTAACCTATTAAATGTAATCTTCAGATAATTCAATTTGTGCACATTGTTTTTTTTTTTTTTATTAAATTTGTTAAAATAGTTTTTAGTCCTTGTTTTTGAGTCATCATGCAGGGCTAGGCAAACTAGGTTCATTAGAAGCAATTAAGTATCATTTTTGTTCTTGTATTAATACTAAAGTATTAAAGGAATTAAACATTTTTCAAGATATACCTTTTGGAAAAATCGATTAAGAAAAAGAATTCTTAAATTATGTTCATATTGCATTTTTTCTCATTTTAATTTCTGGTTTGAAAGTATGGTAAACACTTATGGTAAAAACATATACCAACAATTACATTTAAAAATGAAAGCTGCAAGCAGCGATGAAAGGCCTGAAAATTGCAATAATGATACAAAATTTGCTGAGAAAATTAAAAATAACTGACTTCCTGTTGGGTTTCGGATTTTGCCCCTAGAGACTTTTTTGTAGGTATTGGTGTGTTACATGTGTGTACCGATTTTCATGCATGTACATGAAGCGTAGCTCAAAGCACACGCCGCTGAACGTGTAAAGGTGGCGTGTATGGAGCCATTTTGCCAAACCCACTTCTGAAACCCATATTAGATGTAAATTTCCGCCAGTTTTGATGTGTGTGCAAAGTTTCATGAGTTTTCAAGGATGTTAGGCTCTTAAAAATGTGATTCATTTTGAATAATAATAATAAAAATAATAATAAACGTAGCAATTCCAAAAGGGTCCTCGCATCGCCCTAAATATACACTTTTTGATATACCATAAAAATAACAGGAAGCCCATCTGAATTATATAACAATTAGGCTATTTAATAGTAGCCTACTAAAATTTCACTAACATCTTATTGTAGTTTTCAAATCTGGGTTCTGTCTTATGTTTTAAAACCACTTACAGAGGAAGTTTGCTCCCATCGGGCTAACAAGACAGTCGCGACTCATGCTACTACGTTTTTTTTCTTTTGTTTTCACTCGCGATGTTCTAAAATGACATCGCACACTATATTACGTATTTCTTGGCACACTCGTTTTACGTGTATTTGGCGCCACCTTTTGTTGTGGGTGTATTATTGGCATGTCAAAGTCTAGACCCTGAATATAAGACAACCACGTTTTTTCAGATGCATTTCCAAGAAAAAAAAATTGTCTTATACATTCTTAAAAACAAAGGTGCTTCACGATGCCATAGAAGAACCTTTTTTGTCTAAATGGTTCCATAAAGAACCTTTAACATCGGAACAACCTTTTTGTTTGACAAAAGGTTCTTTGTGGCGAAAGAAGGTTCTTCAGATTATAAAACGTAAAGACAGAGAAAACCTTTTTACGAGTGTATTTGAGTCAATAGGGTGCATTTTAAAACTAACCGGACAGGAAGTTAAAAGTTAACAGTTTGACATAAAGCCTCATTTGCTGAAATCACAAGACTAGGTAAGTTTGATCTGAAATAAAAGATTTGTAAATGTTTCAAAGCTTCATAAAGATTTTTTTTTTAAAGCGCCCATCACTAGTTTCTGTTCACGATTCAAACAGTCTATAGGCGTGGTCACAGTCAGCAAGATTCCAGTGAAATTTTGCATTAAAAAAATGTCTACTGTAATTGACAGTAGCCGGTTTTTTATGTGAAACTTCACTGAAATTATAAATAGCGCAGTGATGTTTGAATCATGGTTCACACCGAAGTCACTTCAAAACCAAGCAGCTTTCTGCTGGCCAACATGCAAATTCACTTGAACAAGCAAAATCTGCATGGTGAACTGTTTCCTCCTTATAAAACTGCCAATCTTGCTGACTGGATTTCACTCTTGAACAACGGTAAATGTGACCGCACCTATAGCCCTGCATTAAAGAGTTAAAGGGATAGTTCACAAATGCACACAAATGCAAATTCTGTTCACCCTCTGCTTGTTCAAAACCTGTATGAGTTTATTTCTTCTGATTTAAAAAATGTTGGTAACCAAACAGTTGCTGTTGCTTCATATAATTTTTTTCCATACTATGGAAGTCAATGGCAACCGTTGTTTAGTAAGCAACTGTTTAGTAGGGCTGGGACAATTAATCGATGCATCGCAAATCGAGAAATGATTCAGTATCGATTCAGAGATTTTCCGAACATCACAATTATTTTTCAAATTGGTTTCGAGCTTAGTTTTGAACAGCAGATGCCACTGCTTGCTTTAGAAACAGCTGTGCTCTGATGGTTTCCAAATCCTCACACACACTTAAACCTAAAATAATCATTCATAAAATTCGAAAAGGTTGAAGCGAATTACAAGGGTGATTAGAATTGGCTGTGTTTACATTACACTCGCGTCATAAAAGCATTCTGAGCCGAGGTGAAATTACACGAATCAGGCGAACGCACATGTGCTCTTCAGCAGTCTTCTTCGTGAGCGTTTGAAATTTAAGCTCAGAATCAATTCCAAAGAGAATTGCCATGCATTTGGAAGATTTCAGAAACGATCCACAAGTCAATTTATTACTGCAGCCCTACTGTTTAGTTACCCACATTCATCAAATTATCATTAGTGGGCATCAGAAAAAAAAAAAAAAAAACTCATATGGATACGGAATAACTTGAGGGTGAGTAAATGCTGACAGAATATTAATTTTTGACCTATTCCTTTAAAATATTGATGTATCTGGAACGTCTCACTTTCAATTTAAAGTTAGTTCACTCAAAAATGAAAATTAGCCCATCATTTACTCACCCTCCAGGCATCCTAGGTATGACTTCCTTCTTCCAGAGGAGTTATATTAAAGTTATCCTGCCATTTCCAAGCTTTAGAATTGCATGGGTGGATGTTTCTCTTCATCAGTCCAAAACAAGTCCAATAAAGCGCATCCATCCATAATAAAAAGTGCCTCACTTGGCTCAGAGAGGTGAATAAAAGCCTCCTGAATCAATGCGTTTTTGCAAGAAAAAAACAGACTGATGAAGAGGAACATTGCCCATGCGATTCCAAAGCTTGGAAATGCCAGGATAATTTTTAACATAACTCCAATTGCATTCGTCTGAAAGAAGGAAGTCATATACACCTAGGATGCCTAAGGGTGAGTAAATAATGGGCTAATTTTCATTTTTGGGTGAACTAACCCTTTAACACACGTACTAGTAAAAGCACGCACACATAAAAGCACTAAACTGCGCTGAACATACAAGCACACTTAGCTTGTAATAGAGAACCCGTTCCATAGTTAATCAAAGGCTCATGAGCTGCAGACAAACAAACCCTAGATCACACACACACACACACACACACACACACACACATACTGACTTTTGGTATCTTAAAAAAAAAAAAAACATAGAAATCGATGCATGGTCCCAATAATTACGCTTCTATGGCCAGATAAAGGTAAAGAAATGCCCGAGGCTGGCTGCCTGCCATAAATATCAAAATTATATCATTTTTCTCTCTCTTAAACTCTACTTAGCAGAGGAAATACACCTCTGCGTTATCTAAAAAACGACACGGACATCAGAAATTCTCCAGATCCGAACCCCCCAAAGGTTTTGATTGGCTAAACGAAAGAAAAAAAACAGGTGAACGTGTAACAAGTTCTTGCCACTTCACACGCGCCATATCAAAACCAGCAGCTTTCAAGTGGGAGTGTGACTGTGGTAAAGTACTTCGTGATGATGTTGGCGCTCGGATGCTTTAGTAAAATGGGCACGAACCGTCTGGCAGCCGAGATCGAAAAAGGCAGACTAGTTTCTTGGTTTGTGGTTTGAGTTTCCATTTGCGTTCTCTTTTTGTTGTGGTTATTTTTCTGAATATTCTATTATGGCACAAAGATGTTGTTCCCAACCCCCTGCTTAAGAGAAGTTCGACCCCTCCGTCCCATCTCTCAGCCATCGTCGGGTGTGCTCAACTCTTCGGGGAACTCGTCGGACGAGCCGCTCTTGTGGATGCGTCCGTCGCTGCGCATGCTGTGGAAGGTTTTCTTAAAGGCTTCCATCATGGAGTGCGCCAGTTTTTTGGCCTCTAGTTTGCTCTCGCACTCCACGGCATGGCAGTCCATCTGGAATGTCAGATCGTCGTTGATCTGCCGGTAGATCCACGCGAACACGTTGGGGCTGATGTCGTGATCCGCCGTGCAGTATGCGATGCGAGCCACCTGGAAGGTGTCCATGGCGACCGTGGCTTCGCCCCGTCCGTCCAGGTGATGTAGTCGCACCTGGAATGGCCGGATTTCCAGTATGGCATTGCTAGAGGTGATGGAGTCATCGTGGGTGATGGATGTCCGCTTTGTGTCCCATAAGCCCACCACTGCCGACTCTGTGCAGCCAGACAAGAAATGAGTTCCGGAAATCGTCACCTTGCCAAGGTAGGTCACCTAGTAAAATGGAAACACACAAAAGAAAAAGTGAAAAGATGATTTGGGTACGGATTCACACAAACGATCACATTCACAGAAAACGGCTCATTTAAACATTTGTTTTAAAGGGATCGTTGACCCAAAATTGAAAATTACCCCATGATTTACTCACCCTCAAGCCATCCTAGGTGTATATGACTTTCTACTTTCAGACAAATACAATCAGAGTTATATTAAAACACATCCTGGCTTTTTTCAAGCTTTATAATGGCAGTGAATGGCTGTTGAGATTTTGAAGTCCAATAAAGTGCATCCATCCATCATAAAGGGTTCCTATTCTAAGCCAAATGTCAAATTCCCTGACTTTTCCCTGGCTTTCACTGACTAAAAAGCTGTTTTTTTTTTTGCTTTTACCCCTTAAATGCACTTTGATATTTTATGTACTATTTCAACACAAATGTATGGTTTTTATGCTTTCAAGGGTTAAAAGCTCTGAAGGATTTTCTGTTTGTCATCAAGTTCATCATTTGTTGCTTTTCTGTCAATTTCAAGAGCTTTGGCTACAAAATGACCACTTCAAAGATTAGATGTTCAAAGTAGATGACTTTTAGAAAACTAAATGTATAGAAATAAAAAGAGTGAATGACGAAACTCCTTCAGAGCGTTTAAAAATTACTATTTCTAAATTTGTGTAGAAATAGTACAGAAAATATAGTAGTCTTCTATTTTAATCTATTTTAAAATGTAACTTATTCCTGTGATGCAAAGCTGAATTTTCAGCATCATTACTCAAGTCCTTAGTGTCACTTTTTAAAATAGATATTATGCATGTACACTACCAGTCAAAAGTTTTTGAACAGTAAGATTCTTAATGTTTCTTCTGCACAACAAGCCTACATTTATTTGATCTAAAGTACAGCAAAAACAGAACAACTTTGAAATATCCTTCAGAAATCTTTCTAATATTCTGATTTGCTGCTCAAAAAACATGTATTATTATTAATTTGTTGAAAATAGCTGAGTAGACTTTATCAGGTTTCTTTGACAAAAAGAAAGTTCAGAAGAACTGGAGTAATGATGCTAAAAATTCAGCTTTAAAATCACAGGAATAAATTACATTTTAAAATATATTCAAATAGAAAGCAGTTATTTAAAATAGTAAAAATATTTCACAATATTACTGCTTTTGCTGCATTTTGGATCATATATATGCAGGCTTGGTGAGCAAAAGAGACTTCTTTAAAAAACAATAAAACAATCTTAATGTTCAAAAACTTTTGACTGGTATTGTATTCAAGCTGTAAAAAATGTTACTTGATGGTTACACTACCTTGTGTCTTAAATTTACTTTTTTGGTGTACATTATAAAAAAAAAAAGCATATGAAACCAACAAAAATACATAAAAGTAATTTTCAAGAATGTGTATGTAAGTCGTTCTTGTGAGTCATTGGTCTAGAGATATGCTGTTGTTTTTCAGAGAAAAACAAAAGATTTAAGAGAAAATGAGTAGTTGTGAATACCTGCTGTTGTTGGTTTTGAATGTGTGTAATTTTGGCAAGGGATTGGGTAGAAAATGTGAAATTACAGAAGAAAAACAGTATGTCTGGCTGTCTGTTTTTCTCTTTTAGACATTTTGTTTAGTCTGCAACCACAAGGTCTAATTCTGGCCATGGTCTCCCTCCCTTTTTTAACTCGTTTACAGAATTTAATTAAACAAAATCGTTTTTTATTGCTTTACAAACTGTACAAAGACAAGCAAGGGGTCGAACATCTGTGCTGTATTTGGTAAGAGAATTTCACAGCAGACCAACTGCAGAATGCAAAGTCATCCCTCCCGTGAACACGAGACTAATATAGTGCCTCTCTCTCCAGATGCGTTTTGTTTTTCTTAATCTCATTCTTTCTCTCGTGTCTGAAACAGAAAGACGGGGCCTTGCTGCGAGCCGGGAGAGGAAATGCCAGTAATATTTCTTCTCTTCTGAAAACTATTTACATCACAGAAAGAGGTAGAATGAGAGAGAGGATGACTGTTCTCTTCTAGAAGAAATGTCGGGAAATGTTAGGCCTGAAAGAAGCCCCTTACTACACTATGACTAACAGATGAGGCAGTGAGCGGCGATGTGTGTTACTCAATACCTGATGGATAACATTAAGCCTTATTATCGTAAGTGAACACAATCACAACAAGAAGAAAATTGTGAAAAGTAGCAATTCAGCAAGGACTCTTTAAAGTTGTTACAAAAGATTTCTATTTTAAAGAAATGCTGTTCTTTTGAACTTTTTATTTATCAAAGACCTGAAAAAAACAGAAAAAAAACCCCAGCACATTAGAATGATTTCTGAAGATTATGTGACACTGAAAACTGGAGTAATGACGCTAAAAAATTCAGCTTTGATCAGAGGAATAAAATACATTTTACAACCTATTTAAATTTAAACAGTCCTATTATTATATAATAATATTATAACAATATTTCACAATTTTACTATATTTCTTTAAATCAAATACATGCAACCATAGTGAGCATAAGAGAATTTTTAGAAAAGATGCACAAAAGTTCTTTAAAAATCTCATTTAAACATAAAGTGAAAGCACAAAGTTTAACAGAGCAGATAACAAGCATTAAAAGAAGAACAACTACATTTGACGACATTTAAAATTTTTGATGAACTATTTTTATAACCTTCACTAATCAATTGTTAACAGTAAGACCACTAAGTAGTATTTTTTCATAAAATAAAAACTTGATGAAAAACCAAAATAATAATAAAAAAATAGTGAACTTTTCAAAACTGTAATAATCCAGATCTTCACTCTTCTGTCAAGTCATTCCTCATGTATTTGATGTGTATTTCCCTCAGTGGCGAGATGACAGATTACAGTCCTTCTGAGAAAGTGTGTGTTTGTTTACACACGCCTCATGATGTCTGATCCTGGGTGGGTCTGTGTGTGTGTGTGTGTGTGTGTGTGTACGTGTCTGTATAAACCTCAGGTGGAAACTGTGAGAAATCATCATCAAACACTGAGGCAGATTGATGCCTCTCAGTCACTACAGAGTCTAGACAGCAACAGAGCGCTCATTCATCTCTCCATCCTCTTACCTCCGCAGGCATCTGAGAGCCTTCCAACAATAAAGCTGCTCTTCCACATCTCTGATGCACAGCGCTCATAGTGAGTGAGCGCAAATATTGTGCAATTCATTAATGTGATATCAGGACAGCAATATGAAAATACGATGTCATGTGATTGTAAATCAACTAAAACAACATGTAGTATTGCACACAGTGGAAGCGCACGCATACACCTACACAAAGTACATGGAGAAAAAATGTTGTTTGTGCCGCACTGTTATGCAACATGTGGCCACAATTACTCACTATGTGTGTGATTCACTAGTTTAGTATTTTCTACCTAGGGCTGGGTGTTATAGCTAAAAATAATAGTTTAAAAGAGTTTTCAACTATTGTTTTTAACAAACACGCTGTTGCGAAGTTGTTGCGAAATGCACTCGTTAAATAATTAAAATACAGTAAAAATAAGTTTTGCATAATTAGTCAAAAATGTACACACACCTTGCAGAATCTGCAAAATGTTAATTATTTGACCAAAATAATAGGGATCACACAAAATCCATGCTATTTTTTATTTACCGCTGACCTGAATAGTATATTTTCACATAAAAGACGTTTACATATGTCCACAAGAGAAAATAATAGTTGAATTTATAAAAATGACCCTGTTTAAAAGTTTACATATGCTTGATTTTTTATACTGTGTTGTTCACAGCTGAATGATCCACAGCTGTGTTTTTTTGTTTTTTTAGTGATAGTTGTTTATGAGTCACTTGTTCGTCCTGAACAATTGAACCACATCAGAAAAATCCTTCAGGTCCCACAAATTCTTTGGTTTTTCAGCATTTTTGTGTATTTGAACCGTTTCCAACAATGACTGTATGATTTTGAGATCCATCTTTTCACACTGAGGACAACTGAGGAACTCATATGCAACTATTACAGAAGGTTCAAACGCTCACTGATGCTTCAGAAGAAAACACAATGCATTAAAAGCCGGGGGGTGAAAACTTTATGCATCTGAAGATCAGGGTAAATTTGACTTATTTTGCCTTCTGGGAAACATGTAAGTATCTTCTGTAGCTTTTGAAGGGGAGTACTAAATAAAAAAAAGTATGATATTTAGGCAAAATAAGAAAAATGTACATATCTTCATTCTGTTCAAAAGTTTTCACCCCTGGCTTTTAATGCATCATTTTTTCTTCTGGAGCATCGGTGAGCGTTTGAACCTTCTGTAATAGTTGCATATGAGTCTCTCAGTTGTCCTCAGTGTGAATAGATGGATCTCAAAAGCATACAATCATTGTTAGAAAAATAGGGTGCAAATACGCAGAAATGCTGAAAAACCAAAGAATTTGTGGGACCTGAAGGATTGTTCTGAAGAACAGGCAGTTTAAATTTTTAGGACAAACAGGAGACTCACAAACAACTATCACTAAACAAAAACAAACAAACAAACAAACAAACAACAACTGTGGCACAGTGTTAAGAATTAAGTGTATGTAAACTTTTGAACGGGGTCATTTTTATAAATTCAGCTATTATTTTCTCTTGTGGACTATATGTAAATGTCTTTTATGTGAAATATCTTATTCAAGTCAGTAAATAAAAAAATAACATGCATTTTGTATAATCCCTCTTATTTTGGCAAAATAATTACATTTTGGAGATTCTGCAAGGTGTATGTAAACATTTGACTTCAACTGTACATACTATTTTTGTATGCAAGTAAAAAGTACAGCTAAATTTTCAGCATCATTACTCCAGTCTTCAGTGTTCTAAATGTTTGATGAATAAAAAGTTTAAAAAGTACAGCATTTATTTGAAATAGAAATCATTTCAAACAATATTAGTAATAAAGCAATATTTATTATATGCTTGATATGACACTCCATTTTATCAAATATATATTTTTAAACATTTTAATTATTTAAAACCACAAATTCTTAAATTCCTACAATAATATTAAATTATACTCAGATTGTGCTAATATTCTTATAGTCTGAGGTAACATCCTTACCAGTGTTGGGGATAGTTACTTTTAAAAGCAGTATAAACTTACTCCCTAAAAAAGTGTGTTACGTTACTTTTGCGTTAATTTTAAAATCTGGGTAGGGCTTTTAATATAAAAAGTTATATTTTTGGCAAATAGGCTTAGAGAAGTAAATTCACATCTGTGCAGTAGACCACAGAAGAAAAAATGTCTAATCTTCAACAATTAAAAAAAAAAAAGGAAAACAAATGTTAGATTATCTTGAGTAATTTTTGCTTATTAGTATGGATGAATTGGATCATCAAAGTTCGGCAGCAAAGACATACAAATACATAAATACATAAAGGATATTTGTATTATTTAGCATATTTTATTCTTGCAGGTTTGCATTGAATTCCGCTGTTTTTATTCATTTTGAAGAACACTGTATCTGTTTTTTTAGTGAGTGAGATAAATTAATGCATGTTTACATTTATTTTAGAACTAGAAAGTAACATCTTACAATTTCTCTCAATATGGAGACAGGGGAGCTTTTAATCAATAAATGGGGGCAAAAGTAACCGGCGTTACTTATTTGAAAAAAGTAACTCAGATATTTTCTTGTCATTTAAAAAGTAATGCGTTACTTTACTAGTTACATGGAAAAAGTAATATTATTATGTAAATTGTGTTACTTGTAATGCGTTACCCCCAACACGGATCCTTACATTACCTTCAAACAGCTTAAAAGCAATATTAAAATGAATATTAAATGCCTGTTATGCCCCATTCTTTCTTTCTTTCTTTTTTTTTTAAGAAAAATATTTTTCTTACGAAATCCAAGATTGTAAGCAGTCTTTGGGAAATGTAATGGCTAAATAAAAAGTAAAAGTATGTGTATACACACAGTAAATACATGTATTTGTGTGTGCAAATCAGTCAGAAAACATTAAATATTTGCAGTACACACTTCTAAAACTCTATAAGTAGTTCTGCTCCTGACTCGTGTGTCCAGCAGGTGGCAGCGTGACGAATGACAATCTCCCTGGTGCTCAAGACTCTCCATGCATAATTCAGAAAAAAGAATTCTTCACCAGCTCAGCATTCCGAAGCGGGACGTTAATGATTCCAGAATGAGAGGCGCATGTGTCCCCCGACACAGCTGTACGATGGTATGTGATATACAATCACTGCATACTCTTGTGTGGTTTTGTGAAAGAGTGTGTTTGTGTGCCTAAGCCAGAGAAAGTTTGTTCTGAGGGAAAGTGATGACTACGTTTGGTCTGTGTGTGTGTGTGTGTGTGTGTGTGTGTGTGTGTGTGTGTAAGGGGTGGGGTGGGGGGGTCAATATGTTTGTTAACAGACTGCGTGTGTGTAAACAGCACACAGAACAGACTTTGTACATGCTGAGCTCACAGAATCAATCTTTCACCCCTGACTCCATAATGAAGGCTTTCACAAACATACAGCACCAACATACACAGAAATATACTCTCACCAAACATGCGTTCTCACAAAAAAAGCATCTAAATGACGAGTCGCTAGTACAACACACACTCACGCTCATGCGTACGCTATGAGTCACCCGCTCTTAGTGTTGCTACACTGCTGAAGTATAGAACACACGCTAATAGCTACACAAGCTTCATTTTGTGCGTCATTGTATTTCGAAATTTGTCAGAACTCAAAAACTAATGCTGGACAAATAGAGCTGCCACATAGGACGCTTTTGCAACATTTGCATAAACGTCTTCTCTTAAAGGGATAGTTCACCCAAAATTGAAAATTTGATGTTTATCTGCTTACCCCCAGGGCATCCAAGATGGAGGTGACTTTGTTTCTTCAGCAGAACACAAACAAAGATTTTTAACGAAAACCGGTGCAGTCTGTCAGCCAAATAATGGGAGTGGATGGGCACCAGACCTTTAAAAGTAAAAAAAAAAAAAAAAAAACATGCACAGACAAATCCAAATTACACCCTGTGGCTCGTGACGATACATTGATGTCCTAAGACACGAAACGAACGGTTTTTGCGAGAAACTGAACGGTATTTATATCATTTTTTACCTTTGATACACAGCCACGTCCATCTGTCATGAGCACGAGTTTAGCATCCGGCTCGTTACATGTGAACACGCTCTGGCAGAGTATACGCAAACGCCGGAATCTGTCGCATGTAAATGACACTCATTGTTTACACAGTACACAGAGATTGTGGGTATAGCGGCTATTCAAAATGGTAATTACTTGCGCTTATCCTGATTGTTCAAACCGATTTAAAGCTAAAAGATTACATTTGCTTGTGCAAACTCATCCGGGATTTTTCACCGATTTCCCCTTCCGGCGTGTTCACAAGTAACGATCCGGATGATAAACTAGTGCTCAGGACAGATGGACGTGGCAGTGTATCAAAGGTAAAAAATGATATAAATAGTGTTCAGTTTCTCGCAAAAAACGATCGTTTCGTGTCTTAGGACATCAATATATCGTCACGAGTCGCAGGGTGTAATTTGGATTTGTCTGTGCATGTTTTTTTTTACTTTTAAAGGTTTGGTGCCCATCCACTTCCATTATTTGGCTGACAGACTGCACCGGTTTTCGTTAAAAATCTTCGTTTGTGTTCTGCTGAAGAAACAAAGTCACCTACATCTTGGGTGAACTATCCCTTTAAAAGAGATTCTAAAGTTAGTTAACTGACTTCTTTGATTTTTTCCCCATGGTAATTAAAAATAGACATTTGTGCAAATAAAATAAGGCACTACAGTGGGGAGAATAATTATTTGATCCCTTGCTGATTTTGTATGTTTGCCCACTGACAAAGAAATGATCAGTCTATAATTTTAATAGTGGGTTTATTTTAACAGTGAGAGACAGAATATTAACAAAAAATCCAGAGAAACGCATTTCAGAAAGCTATAAATTGATCTGCATTTTGATGAGTGAAATAAGTATTTGACCCCTTCACAAAAAACGACTTAGTATTTGGTGGCAAAACCCTTTTTGGCAATCACAGAGGTCAGATGTTTCTTGTAGTTGGCCAGCAGGTTTGCACACATCTCAGGAGGGATTTTGTCCCACTCCTCTTTGCAAATCCTCTCCAAGTCATTAAAGTTTTGAGGTTGACGTTTGGCAACTCGATTTTTTTGTTGTTATTCTGTCTCTCACTGTTAAAATAAACCTACCATTAAAATTATAGACTGATCATTTCTTTGTCAGTGGGCAAACATGCAAAATCAGCAGAGGATCAAATGATTATTTCCCCCACTGTATAAGCTGTTACCAATCAAATGATCAATAATTTGATGATCAAATTTTTGTACTGCAGAAGTGGCATAGTCACTGTTTTATTGAGTGAGTCATTGAATTATTTACTCAACCAAATCACTGATTCATTCAGGAATGAAGCAAATGCTTCAAATGCTTTGTGTGTCAATTATTGAATCACTAATTCAGGAATGAAACACCACTGTGTTGGATTTTGAGATATTGATGTTGCATTCAAAAGTGGAAGCAGATAAATGTGATTAAAGTTTATAGTTTGGGTATAAACACTTATTGTCTACAGTAGTGATAAAAACGAAAGTATTAGGGATGCTCATTTCGGTTAATTTTCCTGACCGACAACCGCTGCTCGTTATCCGAACATTAACCGTTAACTGATAAAATTAGAATAATAAATTAGTTTAAAATAAAAATAGAATGCACGAGTATCTGTGATGATACATTAAAAATACAAGCAAATGTTTTATTTTAACGTGCAAACAGCAGCATACAGAGCAACAACAAAAACTGTATTGACATATACTTAAATTATCACGCATCAGCAGCGGTTCTGAGAACAGAGAATATCTGAATGAAAAAAAAGAATAATATAAATAGGCCTACACTAAATATGTATAAATTAAATAACTACCTAATAAAGATGACAAAACTAAAACACACTGAATCATTTTATGCGCTTTGAAGAACTGTACCCGGTCTTATTCTTCTCGTCGGACATAAAAATATATAGCAGGCCAGCCAATACCTCAGTGTGCCTAGTTTTTAACATGTCCACATGCTGTACGGAAAGGCAGGACCGCTGCCTGTTAACTCTTAGATCCGCGAAAAAAAACACCATCACAAAAACCCTTTCAATTTGCGGTTCGGGACTTCCATCCACTGTCATATGCGTGAGGAGAAGCGCGTGTTTTACAGCGTTCAGCAATAGCCAATCACAGACATGTATGTTGATTTGATTATCACTGTGGCCAATCACAGGAGGCTATGTTACAATCCACTCACCAACCAAAGTGCCGGTTTCAGTTTTGCTGACTTCTACACTTTCGCGAACTCTCTTATTAAAACAAAGAAAGTGTTGGCATTATATAAATAAGAGATTAATTGTGCAGTGTAAAGGTTATTTTATTACTTTTTAATAAGTTTATGAGATTGCGATGAACTACTCTAGGATGAGTGATAGCTTTCCAGTGATTGTAACGGGAGCGCCTATTGCGCACTTTCTAGACTATAATTCATTCAGAATTTGAATACATTCACTCACGGATTCACTCTCTGATAACCCAATAACGCCACTTGCCATTGAGTTGCATATACTACATCAGTTTACTAAAGGTGCGTTCCATTGAAAACTACCCAACTGTCATTGCGCACCGCGTCACCAGCTTGAAGTAATGATGGAGCAGAGCCGTTGAAGTTTTTTTTAAAGGCTCTGAAATGGAGCGGTTGCAATAAATGTTGTTATTATTGTACAAATTAGAGTGTTTATGAATGGTTATGGCGATTCATGTTACATTTGCATATTGTATTTTATGAATGAAAGTAAAACTGGCGAGGTGAAGCTCTGTCTTGTTTTATTTAATGTTATCACAGGATAGTTAAATATAGGCTGTGTGTGGGGGAAAAAAGTGCGTGAGATAAGACCACTACAATCTGTTAATCTGTTAACGGTCTAAACATATACTAAGTAAAGGTGAAGCGAAATATGTCTGTACAGCCACACTGCGCGTGAGTAAACGGATAACTTACAAATAGCATTATTTCTTTCACCATGCAGCAAATGTAACAAAAAAAAAAAAAATAGAAAAAAACCCTTTTAAATCGTTTAACTGATAGTAATAATCGGTTAAAATTCTTACTGTCGGTTAACGGTTAAACGGTCAATATGAGCATCCCTAGAAAGTATCTTAAAGGGTCATCGGATGCCCATTTTCCACAAGTTCATATAATTCTTTAGGGTCTTAATTAAAAGTCTTTAATATACTTTGATTAAAAAACCACCCTTTTACCTTGTCAAAATCAGCTCTGCAAAATATCAGCTCATTTTATCACAAGGGCCCTTTATTTGCAAATGAGCTCTGCTTGCCCCGCCCCTATCTGATGAGGGATTATGAGCTGAAAGGTTTACTTTAGCCGCATTTAGCTGCATTTAGCCGTGTTTATCGGCGAAACTTGCCAACAAGCACATTATTAAGAAAGGCCATTTGCAAAGATGCATAAAAAACCCTTATACTCACTTCTGCTGTGGGTGAAGCTGCATCAGGAACGATTCACACGAACACAGATGCATATGTATAGGGATCGGCACTTTCCTTTTAAAAATGAAAGTAACATTGTCCTCTGCCTCTTAAGCGGCTCAGATGTCGGGAGTAAATGACTACTGCTATGTTCATTATTACATCCAACAAAAGAACACCTCAATCGCTCAATTTGAATCTTCCTCTGCACCCGAGTCACACAATGGCGATCGTATTGGGACTGTTTCAGCTCGGTGAGGGCGGGTCTAAGGTAAGACGCTCATGTCAATCAACTCTGTTTTGTCACAACGACAAGAAGCTGAGAATGACCTGATTTTAAAAAGGGGATATTACTTTTAAAGATGAAATTTTTTTATCATTGTAGGGTGGTTGTGTACACAAACTGCCAACACACATTAATATTCAAACAACATGTAAAAGTTAGTTTTGCATCTGATGACCCCTTCTCGTCTCGTCTTGTGGGATAAGTGTCTCGTCACACCCCTAGAAAATATGGCACATTTTTATTTCAAACTGGCTTTATAAATGTGGCGCTCATGGCGTGAGACACTGAAAAGTAACTCATTGCAGCAGTCAAAAGATGTATGTCTAGCGCAAACTTCCATAGGCCAACAGTCTAAAACTTGTGCAGCAGTACCCAAATAACACCCAGACTGCTCAACTAGTGTCACTTTAAAGTCTAAGAATGTCTACTTCAGCCTCGTAGCTTCTTTAACAGGGTCTCGAATCTCTCAAACTGCATAGTAATGGGAATTCGAAAAATAAGACAGGCATCAGGGCAGGGGAAGAATGTGTTTATGGTGGATTGTGGCGACAGTTTAAACCCATGTGTGACCCTGATCAAAGTACGGCCAATTCCACAAACCCTCAGAGTTATGAGGAGATCAGTATAGAAACCACAGTAACTGACACACAACAACACTCACATACATGGAAAGCATTCATCATTTAATCACATCTGTCTACAACATCTAAAACCTTGACTGCACACACACTGGCCCTGCAGAGTTCAGTCTCAATGAAAAGAATCAGTGCATATTGAATTCATAAATTGAAGACTAAGCAGTGTTTTATTTGTCCTTTTATCAAGTATGTTAGTTATATTAGAATCAAAATGAGCTTTATAGTGTGTGCAGACACAAGGCATTTGTTGTGGTTTTACAGGAGCTCTTGATACATACATACATACACACATATAAATAACTAATATACATTTTTATAGAACTTCACAGAACTGACTTTCATCTGAGCAGGTGGTAGTTTAAGCATTGCATTATTTAATGAGGTATCGCATATAAAAATTTTCTTCAATATCGCACAGCCCTAATCTAAACATAAAAACGTAATAAAAACGAGTAATATTAATGATAAAAGCAAAGTTACTAAAACATTAATGACATTACATTAACAGCAAATTCATTATTAAAAAAAAAATCAAAACAATAGTCAAACTAGAATAATATCTCAATGATGCTAAAAAACTGTTTAAACGGGGATAGAGCAGACATTTCATGTATGCTTAGTGAGAAGTGAGCACAGGAGTGTGTGTATAACACACACACACACACACACACACACACACACACACACACACAAAGCGGGGCCGATCGCCATGGAAACAGCGTATAGACTAGCTTTGTTGAGTTGTTACATAATCAAAGGGC
This sequence comes from Garra rufa, assembly GCF_049309525.1. Classification (NCBI taxonomy): domain Eukaryota; kingdom Metazoa; phylum Chordata; class Actinopteri; order Cypriniformes; family Cyprinidae; genus Garra; species Garra rufa. The sequence continues at coordinate 9,175,335 of NC_133371.1, forward strand.
CTCAATGGATGATTAGGTGGTTCTTTCTGTCTGTCTTTCTATCACTAACTCTCTCAAACAGCTATTCTCATGCAACAACACGTGGTCAGACCAGGCTTCTGCCATCTTAAGAAACATGTGAATCATTATAAAACCAGTCTACCCCCAAAAATGTAAAAATGCTTGTGGTGAAGCATGTGTGAGTGTGTTTAGGGCAAGACCAGATGCTTTATATTCTCTGAGGTCCATGTTAAAATACACAGATGAAAATATGTGAAATGTTTCAACTGAGCGCAAATATGTGGCTACAGTACATTCCTTTTAACTTTAGAAATGTGGCATAAATTATGTTGGGCTTTACAGCTTTCCAGAGAAAGAAAGAGAAACACTATTGAGGTGGAAGGAACATGACAAAGACACAGAGAGACAGACAGACAGAGATGCTCTGTTTGTCTTAGCCAGCATTTTGCCATGAATGGATGCTGAGGTTTCCATGGCAACAACATCGCAGCTTCTTTAGTAGGCCAACATCCTTGAGAGATTTTCGGTATTTTTAGCTTATGTATTATTCGGCTGTTCTCTCTCTCTCTCAATACATGCATGTGACTCTACAATATTCCACAAGGATAGGTGGACCAACGCTAGTACATAAATACATCCAAATGCAGGATCCAATTATTATTTTTTACTTGAAGAGTGTCATTTGTACTCTATTAGTGGCACTGAATGGAAGTCCAAAAATATAATTTTTCCACTGAACAAACAGGTAGACCTAACTATCTCACAACATTATATACAGCATCTCACAAAAGTGAGTACACCCCTCACATTTCAGCAACCATTTTAATATATCTTCTCAAGGGACAATACTATAGAAATGAAACTTGGATATATTTTAGAGTAGTCAATCTGTAGCTTGTATAGCAGTATAGATTTACTGTTCTCTGAAAAAAACTCAACATACAGCCATTTTTGTCGAAATAGCTGGCAACAAAAGTGAGTACACCCTAAGTGATAACAGCATGTTGTTTAACCATGCAAAGCCAAATATCCTATTCATCATGTTTATGTTTTTGTCTGCTTGACAGGACCATTCAAAGTTGTATATCTTGTATTAGAGCAGTCAAAATGTGGTGTTTTGTGTACAATTCTCTCATACTGACCACTGGATGTTCAACATGGCATCTCATGGCAAAGGACTCTCTGAGGATTTGAGAATTAGAATTGTTGCTCTCCACAAAGATGGCCAAGGCTATTAGAGGTTCAGTAACACCCTGAAACCGAGTTACACTACAGTATTCAGGGTCATACAGAGGTTTTCCAAGATGGGTTCCATTCAGAACAGGCCTTGCAAGGGTCGATCAACAAGTTCTGTGCATCAGGTGCAGAACATGGCTTTAAAAAACAGATGCATGAGTGCTGCCAGCATTGCTTTAAAGGTTGCAGAAGTAGAAGGTCAGCTTGTCAGTGCTCAGACCATACGCCGCACACTGCAATAAGTCGGTTTGCATAGGTGTCGTCCCAGAAGGAAGCCTCATCTGAAGCTGGCTCACAAGAAAGCCTGCAAACAGTTTGCTGAAGATAACCTGTCCAAGAGCATGAATTACTGGAAGCATGTCCTGTGGTCTGATGAGACTATAAGATCAACTTGTTTGGCTCAGATGGTGTACAGCATGTGTGGTGATGCCCTGGTGAGGAGTACCAAGAAAACTGTGTCTTGCCTACAGTCAAGCACGGTCATGGTAGCATCATGGTCTGGGGCTGCATGAGTGCTGCTGGTACTGGGGAGCTGCAGTTCATTGAGGAAAGCATGGATTCAACATGGAACAACATGATGCCTTCCCTTCAAAAACTAGGCAGTTTTCCAACATGATAACGATCCCAAACAAACCACCAAGATGAACTGCCTAGCTGAGGAAGCTGAAGGTGATGGGGTGGCCGAGTATGTCTCCAGACCTGAACCCTATTAAGCACCTGTGGGGCATCCTCAAGTGTAAGGTGGAGTAGCACCATGTGTCTAACGTCCAGCAGCTTGTGATGTCATTATAGAGGCGTGGAAGAATATCCCAGCAACATCCTGTGCAGCTCTGGTCAATTCCATGCCCAGCAGGATTAAGACAGTGCCAGATAACAATGGTGCTAACATAAAATAGTGACACTTTGGACACAGTTTTGACAAATTCACTTAGGGAGCACTCACTTTTGTTGCCAGCTATTTTGACATCAGCTATTTTGAGAGTCCCTTTTTTGTCCTGAACATGTCAACTGTCCACTGTTCTTCAGAAAAGTCCTTCGGGTCCCACAAATGTTTGTGTATTTGAACCCTTTCCAACAATGACTGTATGATTTTGAGATCCATCTTTTCACACTGAGGACAACTGAGGGACTCATATGCAACTATTACAGAAGGTTCAAACGCTCACTGATGCTCCAGAATGAAACACAATGCATTTAGAGCCAGGGGTAAAAACTTTTTGAATTTAAAGATCAGGGTAAATTTAACTTATTTTGTCTTTTGGGAAACATGTAAGTATCTTTTGTAGCTTCTGAAGGGCAGTACTAAATGAAAATATGATATTTAGGCATAATAAGAAACATTTACACATCTTCATTCTGTTCAAAAGTTTACACCCCTGGCTTTTAATGCCTTGTGTTTCCTTCTGGAGCATCAGTGAGAGTTTGAACCTTCTGTAATAGTTGCATATGAGTCCCTCAGTTGTCCTCAGTGTGAAAAGATGGATCTCAAAATCATACAGTCATTGTTGGAAAGGGTTCAAATCCACAAACATTCTGAAAATCCGAAGAATTTGTGGGAACTGAAGGATTTTTCTGAAGAACATGCATTTTTTGTGATCACTCTTATTTTGGTTAAACAATTCACATTTTGCAGATTCTGCAAGGTGTATGTAAACTTTTGACCTCAGCTGTTTTTACTCATTTAACCTACATGTTATATTAAATAAATTTTTGCTGGAATTTCCCTCATAAATTCGAAGGCTGCAGGGATGAGTAAAACTAAAGGATTTACACACATTCCCCCACTGAAATTTAGGACCCGATTAAACAAAATTCTGTTATACCGAGATTTGTAAAAAAAAAAAAAAAATTCCATGACTTTTCCAAAACTTTTTTAGGCCTGGAAATTGCTGTTTTAAAATGTCATTTTCCCCCCGTTTTTTTATGACTGTACGAAGATGCACGCTGTTAATGACTTAAGCTGGTCCACCAATGTGATTGTGCAAATACTCCATTATCTGTTCCTGCTCTAATCAAATGCCGTATCCATCGCCCCACTTTGTTCTGGGACCTCAAAATTTAAAAATAATGCACTGCTTCAGAGTCTATTAAAACAGAGTGTTCCTATGAGGGGGGTTAAAAACAAGACAGAAACTAGCCAATTTCTTCTAAATTATGATTTAGATTTTTTGATGTAAATAATCTTTATAAGTGGACCTGAGAGAAAAGTACAAAATAATAAAAAAGGCAGTTCATGACCCCTTTAAACGCATCCTTTGAAAGTAAATGAACAAAAATTAGGTATGAGGCACCATTTTTGATCATGTGATAATTTAGTAATTCAGGAAAAGCTTCATCTTTATCTTTACCTTATATCCTGTGTTTGCGCGGTTCTTCGTATGAGGTGTGGTGGAGCACAGCTCGATGGCTTCTGGCTCGTGAAAGATCACTGTAGGCAGCGGGTCCTTCCGGAGTGTCAGCACATTGAGTTTGGTCTTTAGCATGGTCTGTAAATGCTGAAAAACAGAACAGCTTAGTTTAGGCTACACTTTGAACATGTTTAACAAATACAGATTCACAGGTGCCTCTGTTTAAACTCATAAAACAGCACTTCCACAACCAGGACGGATGAACGAATTGTTTTGCGCATAACATCCAAGTTAGTCCATAAAGTTTATGGCACACTTGTATGATACTACACAGATGTCTGTCTCGCTCTTAGGCCACTCTCATTCTGTAATAAAGTGTTATATAAGAAATACAAAATGAGACAGCTCACACCCTCAAACAGTTTGCTGAGTTTAAAATATTATATTTACTATGACAGAAATAGAAATCACACTTAATGTAAACTTGGTAGGCTATTAAGTGGAGTTCACAACACTTTTGCTGTGACAGCATGACAAAATTAGCCAAAATAAAAACTAAACAAACATTTACGGGGAATTTATGTAGTTCTTGGCAAATCACAAGCATTTAGATTCATCTGAATCTGACCCATCAAAGATTAGAAGATTTTGAAGGGAGAGAAGAAAGTTGAGAAATATGGAAAAGAGAGACAGAGGCAGAGGAAGCAAGTGAACGACAGAAGCCACATGTATAAACGCACCCTGAGCCCAGAATCAGCACTTTACAACTTTCTGAGAGAAAGAAACATTCCTGTGGTCTGAGGATAAAAGAATAAAGAGAGAAGCAGAGAGAAAAACAGAGTGAAAGAAAGAAAGGTTTGTTCAGGGGAGGGCGTTATGTTGAAACAAATCTGGAATTTTATTCATAATATTTTCACTGCGTTTAAATTTTATTCTCAGTCAGGAAGTCAACAGAAGACCGTAGAGAGGAATGGACGCCTTCTATGAAACTCTGGACGTGTTTGTGTTGAACTGCACTGTCATTGTCATGTCCTTGCTCTTTATTTGTGCTCAAATGTGTACCAAAACATGTCTGTCTGCATTTCCGCAGAGTCATAATAAAATGTGTCTTTTAAAACAATGATAATTCAAAGGTTTGGCATGTTGACCTTAAACTTCCCTTCCTGAAATAAGATATTGTTTTCCAAACTTTACCTCCCACAGAGCGAAGGGTTCCTCTCCAGAGAGAGAGAGAGTTTCTAAGAAACAGGGGGACATTCTCCGAGAAAGTCCTCATTTCAGGAAGGCTCAACACTCATTTTCTCCATTTACTTCAACACTGGGTGCACGTTTCAGTAACTCAGGCAAGTTTTCAATGGGCTGATCCACAGGAACGGTTTCACTTCTGTTTTTAGTGGCCAACAAAAACAAGTGCTGAAGAAACATCACGTGAGCTTCAAAAAGAAGCTTTAGTACCAAAGCAGAAACCTACTTTTTCAAACTTGTCCTAGATAGTTTGTCTGATTTTCACCTAAATTGGCTCAGATCATCTTCAGACCATGCTGGCAAAAAGTCATGGAATTCAATTTGATTAGTTAAACCAGTCTCGAATAATGCGCGAACAAATTCTACGAAAAGCATGCAAAAATGGATGTGAAGTTATATCTCCGCAACGGTTTGGTGTATTGAGACCAAACTTGGTGTGTGTTATAACAAGCATGACCTGAGGCAATCTGCAGTGTTTCGGCACAGTGCCACCTAGTGGTCAGGAGATATGAAAAATATGAGATATGAAAAGCTATTTTTGCTTATAAGTTCTCAAGGGTTTGGCCAAAAATCACAAAACTGGTCTAGATTCGGTGGAGCATGCAGAGTGGAACCATACCCAATTTTGCCACGTCAGCCATTTTGGGCATCGGCCAGATTGAATTTTGTTGCAAAATGCTATATTTTACGAACACATTGACATATTGTTACGAAACTCTGTATGTGTCTTCAGCACCATGCCCTGACAATACTCAAAAAGTTTGGAGGCATTTGAAAAATGCTAATAACTTTTGTTTAAATTAGCCTATTATAATGAAACTGGTCTTGATATATTCCTTGGGTCATGCCAAGAACATCAATACCAATTATGCCATAACTGGATAGACTTCCTGTCCGCCATTTTGATTAATGTTGAAAGCCTACTTTTTTTAACTCCTCCTAGAGTGTTAGTCCGATTTTCACCAAATTTGACTCTTCAGACCATGCTGGCAAAAGTTATGGATTTCATGTCAATATACGAAACAGTTTTAATTTAACGCATCAACAAATTTGCTGGAAAGATGCAAAACTGCATCTAAGGCTATATCTCTGCATTTATCTCTTTGACATAATGACACCAAACTTGTATGTGCCATTGTCAAATTTGGTAACAGCGTCACCTGTTGGTCAAAAGTAACAAGTCATCCATCAACCATTAATAATAAAAAAAAAATGCTAATTACTTTTGATTGCATTAGTCTATCGTAATGAAAGTGGTCTCAAAATATTCCTTGGGTCATGCCGACAATATAGACATTAATTATGCCATAGATGGTCGAACTTCCTGTCTGCCATTATGATTTATGTTTAGTTCTACATTATTTTTCTGCCATTTTGACAAAAATCATCTTAAAATAGCTCAACTTACTCATTGTTGCAGTTTTTCTGATGTTCCATGGAATGCTTAATTCCTCATTTTGCCTCTGGTGTGCTTGGCTTGCAGCTATATTCTATTCTCATTTCCCTTATTCTTATATTTAGATTGTTTGTGCTGTTAATCCTTAAAAATGCTAGTTATTAAATAACCAGCTAATCTCAAAGTGAAATCTATTTTTCATATTATAATGTTGGGATGCCTAAATTCAATTGCTATAAGTATTGTTTGTTTATTTCCTTCTTAACGCCATTCCAGCATCTATGGCTATATTCATGCCGCGAACCAGTCAATCTATACACAACTTTAGTCTTTACAAACACGTCCGTGGGCAATTTAGAGTCTTCAATTAACCTAACCTGCATGTCTTTGGGCTGTGAAAGGAAACCGGAGTATTCCGAAGTAAACCCATGCAAACACAGGGAGAACATGCAAACTCCACACAGAAAGGCCTCCTGTCCTCGCTAGGGCTCGAACCGGGGAACTTGCTATAAGTAAAACTACTGTTTTTAGTTTAAATATTTATTATATAAATATATATATATTATTCTGATACTTGCTTTTTTATTTTTTTTTCTATCCCTCACGTTCTTTCACATTCAAAATGGCTACTATTCTGTATCCTCCATCTCCCAGGATACAAAAATGTTTCGCTAGACTTACTCTGAACCTCCAAAATGTTTCTTACATTATCTCTCTGCTGAGGTCTTCACAATGCCTGCCAATATCTCCTACAATTTGATTCAAAACAATGTTCCTGGCCCAAACTGCTGCCAATGACTTTGACTTAATGACTTCCACACCTGAACTACTAACGCCCTGAGTTTGTCATCTTCAACCAATCTTGAGGGTCACATCTGCAGCACAGTGCCACACTTAACAAATTAAGCCAGTAGTTCCCAAGCATGTTCCTCATTAAAAGTACCAAATCAAACACACTGGATTTTACTCCTCAGTTCACTCCTCATCAGTAGTTATTTCAAGCCAAAATATATGTGTGTCAGATAAGGGAGGTATGTGTATGTAAAATGTGTACTGATGTGGGGCCCGGAAAAAAAGAGTTTGGAAATTTCGCACTTGCTTTCATCAATTGGTCCGAACCCAAGTTTGAGTCCATTATTTGGCACATTTGAATTATCAACACGAGTACCACTGCCAAATGAACCAAGGTCCACAACAAATGTTCTAGTGAGAAAAAGAGCGGCTTAATGTTGTTGTAAAGCTGTCTTGCAAAACTTAACAAAATAAAAATAATAATTTTGCATCAGAGCCACAGAATATGTCACAAAGAGGCAATACAAATATTACCTCCAACAAAAAACACATGTATGTTGTTGAGCTTTACCTTGGGAAATCTCTCAAATAAGTTGAATGGCAATTACACCTCATAATAGTTGTTGAAAGTACTTTCGTAGACTAAGTATATATAAAGACTATAAATGTAGACGAACAAAATACATTCAAACACGCAATGTTTCTGTTTGCGTTCAAGAAACGGAGGTAGATCTAAATGCCCGCTGCCTGCTGTGTGTGGGTGAGAGACGGACTAAACTATGTCAGTGTTTAACACATTATACGGGCGTTTGTGGGTCTGTCCTGCAGTGATGGGTTTAACAAGACCAGGAGCGTCTCTGTTCATTCATATATCACTCACAGACAGAGACAGAAAGAGAAAAACACAAGAGCGCTGGAGTGAGTTAGCGAGGTAGTGAGACAATGGAAATGGTTCAGGCAGATCTCTGGCGGCTATCAGCTTGATTACATCTGACAAGCCTCGTATTTCATACACACACAGATTTAGCTGACTTCTGGCGACATTCCTCAGCAATTCAGTCTCAAAAATACAGGTCAGAAACACATAAACATAGTTAAATGCAACAGTCTTTACAATGGCTGCCAATATCTGCAACAATTCAAAACACTGTTCTTGGCCTTCACCGCTGCCAAAGGGCCTCCACTTAATGACTTCCACAACTGAACTACAAAGCAATGAGTTTGCTGTCCTCACTCATCTTCAGAAACATTTGAAGCGACCATGACAATAATTTAGGCAATGTTTTCAAACCGTTTGTGCCAAACTCGAGTTAGAAACTGCCCCATTCTGGTCTCAATAATCTGTGGTGAACACAAGCTTAGGTTATTTATTCTATGACAAAAAAAAACTATTCTAACTCTACGTTTCAGGGAAAATGTTTTAAATAAAGACTGAAAGAGTTGGTAGATTAATATTATGAAAGTCACGTGACCATGGTGTAGTTCATTTATAGCAAACGTTTGGCTTTTTTACTTCTTCTGATTGTATTTAAAGGGATAGTTCACCTAAAAATGAAAATTAGCCCATGATTTACTCACCTTCAAGCCATCCTAGGCATATCTGTTTCTGAATCCCAAAAAGTATATCTGTTCATCATAAAATTACTTGACACAACTCCAGGGTGTTAATAAAGGCCTTCTGAAGCGAAACAATACATTAGTCTAATAAAAATATACATGTTTTTTTAATTTATAAACTGTTATCTCCATCTTCTGGTCAATCAAGCAGGCACATTTACAACACATGTGTTCAAGCAAATGTAGTAGGCATAACGTCATGAGCTAATTTTCATTTTTGGGTGAACTATCCCTTTAGGCTTCAAAATTCACAAAAGATGTGTTTATTTGTGAAGATAATCAAAACCTGTCAGAATCATAAACTTCTGCGGGTCACAGAGCTTTTTTTTTTTTATCAACAATTCAAAAGTCAATGGAAAAATCCTAATGGGAAAATTTACTTAAAATTTTACCAAGCTGATTAGGCACTAAAAATTCTCTTATTTTGACATTTTGACCAAATTTCAACTTCCCCGGCCCAAATTTTCGAGTAAAGATAAACATGTATAGTGATAAAAGCCAAGATATTAAATGTCATGAATGAATATTTATTGGAGTAATCCAATATTTTGTTGAGGGAGGTCAAAAAAGTTTACCTTAGAATTAGAGTCAAGTTACAAGGGGATAAAAATGACTTCAGAAAGATGGCACCATCAATATCTTATTTTTACAGAGAGATTGGTAGTTCTATTAGTGAACTCTGTTGACTTTAATAATCTTTGTTGCATTATGTGCCAATGGTGCTGGGGAAACAGTTTTTCTACAAAGTTTGCGCGCCTGTAACTGTAAATTTCAGTGGTCAAAAACCAAATGTGGGTCAATTTGAAAAAAATATGAGACTTCATTTCTTTTAAAGAGGAATGTCTGACAAACAAATAATGTTAAAACTAGAGATGCATCTGGTTTCTTTCATTATTCAATCTCAGAGATATTGGGATCTTAATGAGGCTCCATGTCCAGATGGTTGAATATTACCCATTTTCAATGGTTGAAAACCAAATGTTGGTCACTTTGTGTACAGCTGATGCTTATTTTATTTAAAGAACAATGTCTGAAGAAGAAATAATGTTGAAATCAGAATTGTATGTTGTTTCCCTCTATCAAAACAGTTGCATAGAACCTATAACCTTTGAGTCATATTTTATAACCGTATTTTATATTTTATAACCATACAATACAATTCTAATTTCAACATTATTTATTCTTCAGACATTGTTCTTCAAATTAAATAAGTATCAGCTGTACACAAAGTTACCAACATTTGGTTTTCAACCACTGAAAATTAGTAATATTCATCAATCTGGACATGAAGCCTCATTAAGATCCCCATATCTCTAGGAGTGAATAATGTATGGCCTGGAAAATTAGGATTCCACAAGAAAAGTTTATTAAGAACTATAATCTAAAATCATTCTCCAATATATTTAATACTTCTTGAGTTATAGGCACGCAAACTTTGAACAAAGAATATTTATGGCAATCAGACAGGTATGTTCAATGCAGTTGTCTTTACAGACAGAAACAAGATACATCTCTAGTTTGTTCTTCAGACATTTTAAACTGACCCACATTTGTTTTTTGACCATTAAAAATGTGTATTTTAATGATTTACTCCTGGAGCCATATTTAAATTTCAATATCTCTGGAACCGAATCTCATAGGGCATTAAAAATAAAGACCCCAAAAGGAAAGTTTGTTAAGACACAATATCTAAAAGGGCATTAGGATGTCTTTAATACTTCTTGAGTGACAGGCATGCAAACTTTGGAGAAAAACTTGACAAGTAATGTTTCCTCATTTTTGAATGGTCACCATTGGCACATAATGCAACAAAGACTGATAAAGTCAACTGATTTTACTAATAGAGCTAGCAAACTCTGTGTAAAAATAACATTATGATGCTGCCATCTTTCTAAAGTCATTTTTACCCCCCTGTAACTTGACTCTGAATCTAAGGTAAAAAATGTAATTTTGCCTCCCTCTACAAAATAGTGGATTACTCAGTAAATATTAATCAATGGCATTTAATATTTTGGCTTTCATCACTATACATGTCTATGTTTCTTCAGAATAAATATTAGTAAGATCAAACATTTGAGCCAGGGACCTCGGGACCAGGGACCTTGACACGGAACTAGCATACTTTTTTAAAATTAAGTCTTCCCTTCAACGCCATTATATTATTTTTTCAGATTGACTCACGAACGTGCATGAACACGAGAGTCGGGATTAATCGCATGAACCAATCCCAGCCAATCATAACCAGTCATATCTAACCATATCATGATGGAAGCGTTGCCTACACCAAACCCCTCACCAATCCCACCGCATGCTTTATGGGATCTATTAAAACTATTATTTATACACTTTTTAATATATATTGTAATATTGTGTTGTTTTATTTTTGTACTACAAATTTTTCTTTCATTCTCTATCTTGAGGAGACCCTGTCCCTTACCTCCTTGGAGGAAACGCCCCTGATATACAGCTACCAAAACACATTTTTTATTACTTTTTAAAAAACTGCTGAAATCAATTTACTGGTTGCATTCAGTTAATGAACAAATTCAAACTGACAAAACAAAGTAGTGTTACTTAAGACGAATGAAACGCATGGCATTTACAGCTCAGGCGATTGGCTCAAAATGTGCCCAACAAAACTTTGCAAGAGATGCAAAGAATGCGAGCTGCTCTCCAAAGGCGATTTATTGGTCTATTTGAAAGCCGACTTTCACACAGAGATGGTACACGCCAATGGTAGGTTGCTAAGAATGAGTGTGTCCAGACAAAGCTCGTAAGTTCCAGTATGGGTGCCTGTCGGGGTGTGTGTATAACTTTATGAGGGTCCGTGTTGCGTTTCACATGGACCCGCCAGGGCCAAGTCAGGACAGACACGTAGGAGGTCCCTTGCTGCCATTGGTGGACGCCACTGGATACATAAGTCTGACAAAAATGGCGTGGGAAGATGCTAATGGCAGCGGAAAACCTCAAAGGCGACACTGGCCCCGCCCACCTTCCTAAAAACACCAATCAATGTCAAGCAGCCCTGACGCAAACAAACCATTAAAACAACCACTCACACATACACACAAATAAAAATATACATTGGTTAACTGTAAATGCATTCATTTTCACATATTTTTCAGATGCTTTTGCACATGCACGCACACCCCAACATCAGCTCTCCATGAACCCTGTGAGAGAGTCCTGCCAGACGCTAGAGAAGCTAACGACAGACAGACATATCTGTGGTTTACCCTCAAACTCACTCCACACATGCACGCACACACTCACTCAAACCAAATGATATTCTTGGAAACTCCGCATTGTAATAGAATAAGGCCAGTTTTGTGCCACAGTTCTCTCAATTAATCCTTTTAAGAACACCCAAAAACACATTCTTCACACAAACGCCAAACCCAAAACTCTCCTCGCCATGCCAACACACTACAGAAAAACTGCATTTAACTTTGAAGGTGGGTTCACTTCAGTTCACTTGTAACAGCATAAACACTGGAATAAGGTGGGATGGTAATTTACAACAAGCAATTTTGTAATGGGACAAGTAGTTAGCAGCTAACATGGGCATCTTTTCCGGACCGACATCAGTGGTTTAGTAAATCAGCTGTTATTTATGAGTCAAAAAATTAAAGGATTAGTTCACTTCCAAAACAAAAATTTACAGATAATGTACTCACCCCTTTGTCATCCAAGATGTTAATGTCTTTCTTTCTTCAGTTGTAAAGAAATTATGTTTCTTGAGGAAAACATTTTGGTATTTCTTTCCATTTAGTGGACTTCTATGGTGCCCCTGAGTTTGAACTTCCAAAATGCAGTTTAAATGCAGTTTCAAAGGGGTCTAAACGATCCCAGCCGAAGAAGAATGGTCTTATCTAGCGAAACAATCTTTCATTTTTTAAACAAACTGACAATTTGTATACTCGTCTTGTCTCGTCTTTGAGATGTCTCCCATATGGTTTTCTTCTTCAACTTCAAAATTGTCCTAAATTGCCATTTTCTATTTTTGTAAAGAGTGTTTGATCTTCTTTGCAAGTTTACTTTGTAAACACTTTGTCTGTACTTGTGCAGAAAACGAGATGGAGTTTTTCAACATACCCTAACTGGAAAAAAACGCAGACATAGACAAGACAAGCGTTTGAGGTTAAAAAGTATATGAATAGTCAGTCAGTCATTTTTGAATAGTCAAAAATGACAGATCTTTTCGCTAGATAAGACCCTTCTTCCTCGGCTGGGATCATTTAGAGCCCTTTTGAAGCAGCATTTCGGAAGTTCAAACTCGTGGGCACCACTGAAGTCCAGTATATGGAGAGAAATCCTGAAATCTTTTCCTCAAGAAACATTTTTTTATCGACTGAAGAAAGAAAGCTATGAACATCTTGGATGGCGAGGACGTGAATACATTCTCTGTAAATTTTAACCTCTAACAAGCTGAGAAACAGTATTGTTTGAATTAATATTTCTCTGAGATTTGAAATTAGCTGAACTTAGTTCTTTGCTTTCAGTCATTTTATGTTACCTTAATTGTTGTATTTCTAAATGACGTCCTGAAAATGTAATTACTTGCACTTATGCTTTGCATTATGATTTGGGACTAACTCCTAGATGTCTAGCCATGCCTGTGGCAGCTAATGTGAACCAAATTGACTCAGTCATGACATTTTAAACCCATGTTGTGTTTTATAAGCCCAGAAAATCTGGAAATATTTAGTTTCTAAAATCATACATCATACATTTGTGTCATTATCTCTTTTAAAGGGGTAGTCACTCAAAAACATTTACTCACCCTCAAATATAAGTTTCTTCTCTTCTGTTGAACACTAGAGGATCATTTGAAAAATGTTGGGTAGATGTCTACTGAGGAAGTCAATGGCTTTTGGCAGTGTGGAAGAATTTTTCTTTCTCAAAATAAAAGCTCTGAAGAGGTTTTGAAGCCAGTAAGACTTTATTGAACAAGCAACAAAGCCGAGTTATGTTTGCAAAGGCAACTCCTGAACATGTGCTCTGCACTCATATATATACTCCTAAAGCTGTGTACAGTATGCCATATATGTATCATTGTATTTTAGGACCAGGCGGTTTCTGAAGGTTGATCAATAGCTGTCATGTATTTCTAGCTCTTGAACAGGTTCTTTACATGGCTGTGTGTTTTCCAAGGTTTAAATAGTTTACTCACTGCACTCCTCAGCACATACTCTCTACACACACTAGAGGAATACTAGTAAATAATAGTGGAATAGTTTTCTCTTGTAAATAGGCATTATTCTATATATTACATTGAATGAAGGTCAATGAGAATCTTCCACAGCAGCTGTCTGCTTCCCAACATATCTACTTTTGTAAACATCTGCTTTCTTCCATACTATGCAAGTCAATGGCTACACTTTTAAAAATAAAGGTGCTTTGAAAGGTTCTTCACAGCAGTCCCATAGAAGAACCATTTTTGGTTCCACAAAGAACCATTCAGTCAAAGGTTCTTTAAAGGAGTAGTTCACTTTCAGAACAAAAATTTACTCATAACTTACTCACTTGTCATCCAAGATGTTCATGTCTTTTTCTTCAGTCGTAAGGAAATGATGTTTATTGAGTAACTATTTCAGGATTTCTCTTCATATAATGGACTTCTATGGTGCCCCCAAGTTTGAACTTCCAAAATGCAGCTTCAAAGGGCTCTAAACGATCACAGCCGAGGAAGAAGGGTCTTATCTAGCAAAACGATGGGTTATTTTCTAAAAGAAAAAAAATGATATACTGTTTAACCTTAAATGCTCGTCTTGTCTAGCTTGCAAAACACGCATTTGAGACTAAAAAGTATATAAGCTGTAAATGTTTTAAGAACATAATCAATTGTTTCACTTGATAAGACCCTTCTTTCTCAGCTGTGATCGTTTAGAACCCTTTGAAGCTTCATTTAAACTGCATTTTGGAAATTCAAACTCAGGGGCACCATAGAAGTCCATTATATGGAGAGAAATCATGAAATGTTTTCCTCAAAAAACACAAAAAGACATGAACATCTTGGATGACAAGGGGGTGAGTACATGATCTGTAAATTTTTGTTCTGAAAGTGAACTACTCATTTAAAAAAAAACATCTCTTTCTGACCTTTTTATAATCCGAAGAACCTTCTTTCGCCACAAAGAACCGTTTGTGAAACAGAAAGGTTCTTCAGATGTTAAAGTCAATGGCTACTGGAAACTGTTTCTCAACATTTTTCAAAAATATCTTCTTTTGTCTACAATAGAAGAGAAGAAACTCATGCAAGTTTGGAACAACCTGAAGTAAATGATGACAAAAATTTCTTCTCTTGGTGAACTGTCCCTTTAACAAAGACTTATTTTAGAAGTGCGACACATTTTGAGTGAGAGGGAAATGAAATGTAAGTGTTAGCAGAAAATAACGATGACTATGTAGATATGTGGTATCGAAAGAAGAACTTCTTGCAAATAAAATTATTTGGGGTACAAGAATAAATCAGTGTTGACATAATTTGCCATGTGGGCATAATTTCTGCTGTCTCGGTCATTCGAATATGATTATAATTCCTGCTGAGACCAGCTTAGGCTGCCATTCTGATCACCAGCGAAATCTAAAGGGATAGTTCACTAACAAGTGGAAATTCAGTCAACATTTACTCACCAGTACATCATGTTCAGCTCACTGACTCACTGAATGATCCATTCTCAGAGCTTAACATCTCACTGGATGCCATGTTTAACATTTTATACTTCAGCCTGTTCCTCATTTGCAGCTATCATATGACTTTAGAAAACTTGGAAGGTAGCGTGCAAGTCAATCCAATCACTTTTAGGATGGTTTTCAACCTTGAAAGCTTTGGCTGCATGCAAAACAGCCTTTATATTTTCTCTTTTTGTGTTCTGCAGAAAAAAAAAGAAAGTCATATGGGTTTGGAACGACATGAGGGTGAGTAAATTTGTATTTTTTTTCTAGGCGTAGGGTCTTGCAGTTCATCTTGATTTATCCTGATTGTATCCTGAATTTTATATGCAGATCTGGTTCTAGAGCTCAATTTGAGTTTCAGAAACAAAAACACAGAATGCACCAGAACGGTTCCAGATCAGAGAATGAGACCGAGCATCGCCATCAACACAGCGATACCCGTTACCATGGAAACGCCACAAAGAGAGATCCTGCTGGTAGTCATGGTTACCATGCAGCGGGCACTGAGAGTGCTTCAGTGCATTCTGAGAAAAGTGCGTTGGGAAAGAACCGGTGTGCATAAGTCTTTGTGTGCGGAGGGCTCGAGAATTAGATCTCATTTCAGCAAACTGTCAGAAAATCAATCAAGTCCCTTTGTTAATTGCAACATCAGGTCTCTGCGCATCACCAGGGTGGCATTTGTATAACTGTACTGTGTCTGGATGGTTTTTTAGGATCACTATTTGGAAAGTATTGTGCTCGAATCACAGCGAGACCCTCAGCTCTGGACAAATGATGCCTTAATCTGTGGAGCTAAAAGTGTAACAGTAGGTTACACCAGGAAGAACGTTCTGTATTATCCTAGATAGCAATGAAAGAGTGATTTGATGTACGTGTTTGTCTCAAAGCTTTAGAAAACATATCTATTCCACTCACACACTTGCATTGAACCCAGAATATCCTGGATTTAGTACAAGTTAAAGGATTAGTTCACTTGCTTTCTGCAGTCGTAAAGAAATTATGTTTTTGGAGGAAAACATTTCAGGAATTTTCTCCATATAGTGGAGTTCAATGGTGCCCCCGAGTTTAGACGTCAAAAATGCAGATTAAATGCAGCTTCAAAGAGCTCTAAACGATCCCAGCTGAGAAAAATGGGGTCTTACATAGTGAAATGATCTGTCATTTTCTAACAAAAAATAAAAATGTATATACTTTTTAATCTGAAACGCATGGATACTCTGTTTAATCCGGGTCAATACAGTTAGGGTATGTCGAAAATTTGATTACACAGAGTACGCATGCGCATGGCAGTGCTACAAAAGATGAGCATTTGAGGTTTAAAAGTATATAATTTTTCTTTTTTTTTAAATGACAGACCGTTTAGAGCCCTTTGAAGCTGCATTTAAACTGCATTTTGGACGTTCAAACTCGGGGGCACCATAGAAGTCCACTATATGGTAGGGCTGTGCAATTAATCAAAAGTCAGTTTCGATTTTGGCTTCAAATGATTATGAAAATGCACTATTTGAGATAAAATGAATATTGCTCCCGATTTCGCTTTCACTCCTCTATAAAAGCCCAGTTTCACATGCAAATCAGTAAAATCATGTAACGTGACTTGCATAAAATGTGGCGCGCTTGATTTATTCATGTTAAATAATCGTGTTTACAATATTGACCAAAATAATCGTGATTATGATTTTTGCCATAATCAAGCAGCCCTACTATATAGAGAAAATTCCTGAAACATTTTCCTCAAAAAACATAATTTCTTTACGACTGAAGAAAGAAAGACATGAACATCTTGGATGACAACAGGGTGAGTACATTATCTGTACATTTTTGGTCTGTAAGTGAACTAATCCTTTGAGAAAAATCAATTTTGGCCATCATTTTGATTCACAACATTTTTTTTCTTTCAAAAATGCAAAAAGCTTGATAACGGTGATTTACTTACAATGTACTTTAAGAAAAAGGGAGTAATATTTCAGGAATTTTCTTCTTATAGTGGACTTCAATGGTGCCCCCGAGGTTGAACGTCCAAAATGCAGTTTAAATGCAGCTTCAAAGGTCTCTAAACAATCCCAGCTGAGAAAAAAAAGTCTTACATAGCGAAATGATCTGTCATTTTCTAAAAAAAAAAAAAATAATAATTTTTTATCTTATCTCTTAAAAAAATTAACTCCGTGTAATCTGGGTCAATACAGTTAGGGTATGTCGGAAATTCGATTACACAGAGTACGCATGCACATGGCAGTGCAAAAGATGAGCGTTAAAAAGTATTTTTCTTTTTTTTTAAATGACAGATCGTTTAGAGCCCTTTAAAGCTGCATTTAAAGTGCATTTGGACATTCAAACTCAGGGGCACCATTGAAGTCCACTATATGGTAGGGCTGTGCAATTAATCGAAATTCAGTTTCGATTTCGGCTTCAAATGATTATGAAAATAAAATAATTGAGATAAAAAGAATATTGCTCCCGATTTTGCCCTCCTTTGTGTGCTTTCGCTCCTCTATAAAAGCCCAATTTCACATGCAAATCAGTAAAATCATGTAACGTGACTATATAATTGTGATTACAATATTGACCAAAATAATTGTGATTATGATTTTTGCCATAATCGAGCAGCCTTACTATATGGAGAAAATTCCTGAAACGGTTTCTTCAAAAAACAATTTCTTTACGACTGAAGAAAGAAAGACATGAACATCTTGGATGACAACATAGTGAGTACATTATCTGTAAATATTTGTTCTGGAAGTGAACTACTCCTTTAAGAAAAATCAATTTTAGCCATAATTTTGATTTACAACATTTTGTTTCTTTAAAAAAAGCAAAAAGCTGGATAACAGTGATTTACTTACAATGTACTGTAAGTAAAGGGGATCAATCTATAGATGTTAAAATACTTGCCGTTTCAATAGTAACAAAAACAACAACCGTTAAAAAAGGCACTTTACAGCACAAATTATAACAGAAGAATTATGTACTTGCATAATTACATATAGAAAATTTACATTTTTAAATTTTTGTTTTTAAATCCTCCAAAAATTGGCCCCATCAACCTCCTTCCATAGCAAGTGCCTTTGTATAATTGGTTTCTCTCTTGTTTTTACTACTTTTCTGGGCCTTATATGTTGTAGTACTGTTGCTGTCTATGCAAGGTCAGAAAGCTCTTAGATTTAATTAAATATGTGACCCTGGACCACAAAACCAGTCTTAAGTCGCTGGGGTATATTTGTAGCAATAGCCAAAAATACATTGTATGGGTCAAAATTATTGACTTTTCTTTTATGTCAAAAATCATTAGGAAATTAAGTAAAGATCATGTTCCATGAAGATTTTTTGTAAAATTCCTACTGTAAACCTATACAAATGTAATTTTTGATTAGTAATATGCATTGCTGAGAACTTAATTTGGACAACTTTAAAGGTGTTTTTCTCAGTATTTTGATTTTTTGCACCCTTAGATTTCAGATTTTCAAATAGATGTATCTCGGCCAAATATTGTCCTATCCTAACAAACCATACATCAATAGAAAGCTTATTTATTGAGCTTTCATTTGATGTATATATCTCAGTTTTGTAAAATTTAACCTTATGACTGGTTTTGTGGTCCAGGGTCACATATATCCTAATTTGTGTTCCAAAGATGAACGAAGGTCTTATGGGTTTGGAACAACATGAGGGTCAGTATTTAATGACAGAATTTTCCATTTTTGGATGAACTATCCCTTTAAAGAAAAGGCAAAGTTATTTTATGTGATAATCAACATTACACCATTCTGTCAACTCAGCTTAACATTTTATTTTTTTATTTATTTCTATAATAAACATGTAGTTTCACAGTTATTACTGCATGCTGTCTCAGATTCAAGTGAGAACTTGCTCTGTCTTATTTCAAAATGAGTAAAGTGTGAAAGTGCAAGTACGTGAAGGTCTGCTTAAAATCAATGAACCACAAGGGTCTGCTAAAAAACAAATGGATCTTGAGGCTGGTTCTGGCCTGCTGAAATCCAAAAGAGTTGGGTTTCGCTGGGTGGAGTGCTGTAAGAAGACAAAACTCTTTAACTATGATTATATTTTGGCTATTATAAGATGTTAGACCCCATTGTTACTGTACATGAGATCTGATTGTAGTGTTTCATGGTATAATCCCATCAGATTCAAATCTTCATGATGTAATGCTCTTAAGACATCCAGTTGAATACAATAAATCCAGTCTTTTATGAGATTATAAAGAGTACACCCCAGATCCAAAAATCTGAACTGTATGCAAACAGTCTTATAACATATGTGACTGTGGACCACAAAACTAGTCTTGAGTAGCACGGGTATATTTGTCGCAGTAGCCAACAATACATTGTATGGGTCAAAATGATAGATTTTTCTTTTATGTCAAAAATCATTAGGATATTAAATAAAGATCATGTTCCATGAAGATATTTGGTGAATTTCCTACCATAAAAATATCAAAACATATTTTTGATTAGTAATATGCATCGCTAAGAACTTAATTTGGACAACTTTAAAGGCGATTTTCCCAAATATTGTCCTATCGTAACAAACTATACATCAATGGAAAGCTTATTTATTCAGCTTTTAAATTGTGTATAAATTTCAGTTTCTAAAAAAAAATCACCCTTATGACTGGTTTAGTGGTCCAGGGTCACATAATAGCTGTCTATATTATCTTAAAAATACAGGTTCCATATGTGGGTTTTTGCAGGGATGCCACAAAAGATCCATTCAGGGTTCCCCAAAGAATCTTTCAGTGATCAGATCTTAAAATAACCATTTTTCTTGATATGAAGAATATTTTAATTATCTAAACTTATCTAACTTTAACCATGGGAGTTAAAGGTTCTTCATGGAGCCATCAATGCCAATGAAGGACCTTTGTGTATTTTAGTGTAAAGTGCTGTTAAACTGATTTAATGTAACATGCAGCTGCATCTGCAACATCTGAGATTATTGGTCGAAATTATGGCTAACTATCCAACTATCCAATGCTTTTAAGTACATAGTACATGTACAGTAAGAAAGCACAGAAATGACCCCTGTTATGCTTTCAACACTGGGATTTATGATGAAAGTGGTGTCCACGGACATCAGTAAGCATGTTTCTGAAATATGTTGGAAATTTTAATGGCGATAAACTCAAAACAGGGACTTGAATGGATTTAGGTCATGGATCATGGTCTAATAAGGAACAGGCTGGCTCAAAACATGTGAAAAGTCAGTGAAATGCCACAATGACCTTTATTGTTTAGAACTACCAAGCATTCTGTCTAACAAACTTAAGCTTGTTAAATACGGCTCTAATCTACTGGGTCGTTTCAGGAAGGAGAACTTTTCATCTTGTGCACTTTGCACAGAACTGAGGTGGATTAATAAAATCGGGCTGTTGTTACATGGTCTTAAATGGTTTACAGCAGTTTGATACAAACGTTTTGCTACGCATAACAGCGAATTTTGTTGATCAAATCAGTCAAAGCAGCTTTCAAAAGAGTTTACTACGCTATTTAATCAGTGTCGCCCTGCCAAACTCCGTGAGGAAAGATTGTGCAAGTTCATCTGGCAAAGCCCGTCCCGCTCCACATCTGGATAATATTACAAACAGTGGAGACGTGAAGCCCAGTACCCCAGGAGATAAAAATACTTGACGTGAACCTTTCTTTTTTTATTTGAAGGAGATTTACAGGTAACTTCTGGACTTCTAACTGGATCAATCTGAATGCTTGGGAGAAATATTCTGCACAGGAACTGGACGCCAGTGTCGCTTACACCGTAAAAAAAAAAAAAAAAAACAAGATGCACAGCTTGTCAACAGATGTGCTTTACGTGTAAACCCGGTCTGATGTGCCATTCAGATATCATCAGGCATCTTGAACTGTTTTAACTTGACATTCTGACTTAAAAACATAACGCCCATTGTGGCACGATTTGAAGCGATGACCAAAGTTCATTTTACGCTTGCATACTTCAGGATTCTTACATCTTTTTAACCTACTTTCCAAGAACTTTCCATGATTTGTGGATAGGAAATAATCCCTGCAAAAAAAAAAAAGTTTAATTTAGTAGCTTCGGCAAAATGGTAGCTGGTTTCTTGCTGGTCCAAGCTGGTCCAATGCTTTAAAGATCATCTTTAAGATGGCATCCCCAGCTGGTAGCTAGTTTGACCAGTCTAATATTCAGTTAAAAGATAGCGTGGACCAGCCAAAAACCAGCTTAAACTGGATTTCCCTGGTTTCTTCTGAAAAAGAAACAAAAATGTTGGTCTTAGAAGAATTTTAGGCACTTTTCAGTCAATCAGGCTGAAAGACCATCTGAACACCAGCTTGAGAGGCCATACAAACTATTTAAAACTAACAAACCAGCTTTGGATTCTGAACAATGAATCTGTAATTGTCACGACACAGTTTTAAAACCCATTGATATTTCCAGGTCTTCCGTGATCGCGGGAACCCCTGGTGCTTAAAAACAGCGCAAACGCAACGCAAGAACGCGTCCTGTGTGAACGCACCCTCAGCAAGGCCATGAGCACAGCAAGTTCCAGCAAAACAAAGTAGCTCCAGCCATTTCAGAGACTGCAGACAAACACGCCAATGGTGTGAAATGGCCTTGGTTCTGGAACGGCATGATATGGGTTAGAAAGAAACTTCAGCTCTATTTGCTCCTAGGCTCGCAGCTGCAGTCCAGACACTCTGAGCTTCAGCCAGGAGGAGGGATACAAAGTTGAAGAGCCACACAGCGCCAGTGTAGCAGTTTATCAGATAAATGGAGGCTCAGGGAGGTTTGCTGGATGAGGAGCTTGTGTGCCCATTGGCTGGCCTGCACACCGTGTCTCCAAAATGAACGACAGACAACAAAAGCGTTTCTTACAGTAATTAGACGTCCAATCTTACCTGCAATCGCTCCGACGCAGGCTGCCACATTTTAGTAGATGATACGCTCGATTGTCAGGCTGGAAACAGGGACAGTCCAGCTATAACATCTGCTCGCTGTCGGCGCGTTCTCGCTCCTTCTGTCTCCTCAAGCAATCCCGAGGAAAAAAATACAGAGACAGTGAATTCCAACGGTGCGCAAGAACGAAACTCCGCCTGCGAAAACACGCACAGGCTCTTTTCTTTCTTTCTCTCCCCCTTTCTCTGTCCCTCCGTGTCCTCCGCCCCCTCTTCTCGACTGCTGTTGTTCTCAGAGTGACCGGAAGAGGGCGCCACTTAGTGGAGCGCTACAGACGTTAACTGCATTTCAGTCCACAAAAGTTGGCACAATGGGGCGTTTCTAGCCTTTCATGTGTACTGAGGTAAAGTCCCATTACAATCAAAAAGTATGACCGTATTTTGATATAGTTTTGCATATTTATAACCATATAAACGGCTATGAATCGTTGTTTACCCACAGTAGAGTCGTTCACACGAAATAACATATGTGACTGTGGTCCCCCCCCCCCCCCCAGCTAAAACCAGCCTAGGGTCAGCCAACCTGGTTTTAGCGGGGTTTTGGCCACTTTTTCCAGCCTTACTAGGCTGGTTTTAGCTGGTCAGGCTGGCTAAAACCAGCTACTTCCAGCATCCCTGGTGAAAAACAAATAAATAAATAAATAAATAAAAACAGCTAAAACCAGCATAGGCTGGTTGGCTGGTTTTAGCTGGTCAACCAGCCTGGTTTTAGAGGGGTTTTGGCCACTTTCCAACTACTTTAGACCAGCTAAAACCAACTACTTCCAGCTTAAACCAGCAAAGACCAGCCAACTAGCCTAGGCTGGTTTTAGCTGTTTTTTTCAGCAGGGATATTAAAGTTTTTTTATATAATTGTAAACATTTATATCAAAACAAATTTCACAATTTCCCTGATGTCCCCAGGCCTGTCTGATAAATACAACACTTAATATTTTTTATATTTTGTATTATTTCTGTAATATACATCTTCAAGTATTAAATTCATAAATAATAACATAATAATAATAATAATAATAATAATAATAATAATAATAATAATAATAATAATAACAAATGTTTTAGCAAAATATTGTCCACCCTGTTATATTCGATTACTGGCCCTTTAAATGAAAGTTGGAAAAAGAAAATTACATCATATCAAACAGCTAACATCATTTAATTGGAAGGAAAATAACTGGGGAAGGCCTGTGCTTTTGTTAATTGTCTGTTTTTTTTACTTATTTTGTCTTTCCAATCTGATGTGGTCAGCTTCAACTTGTCCACACTGTTAAGGGAAATATGAAAAAAGTAAACTGAAATGATTATTTGTAAAAGTAGCATTAAAAAATGTGTTAGCAAGTAGTGTAATGGCTGATTTTAGGTCAAAATGTTGAATAAGTAGTGTGAAGTACTTTAAACTTTATTTATACTTTTTACATGTGACCAAAGACCACAAAACCAGTCATAAGAAATTGAGATTTATACATCAAGCTGAAAGCTAAATAAATAAGCTTTCCACTGATGTATGGTTAGGATAGGACAATATTTGTCTGAGATACAACTATTTAAAAATCTGGAATCTGAGGGTGCAAACAAAATCTAAATATTGAGAAAATCACCTTTAAAGTTGTCGAAATTAAGTTTTGATATATTTACAGTATGTACAAAATATCTTCAAGGAACATGATCTTTACTTAATATCCTAATGATTTTTGGCATAAAAGAAAAATGTATAATTTTGACCCATACAATGTATTTTTGACTATTGCTACAAATATACCCGTGCTACTTAAGACTGGTTTGTAATCCAGAGTCACATATGGTATGTTTTACATAGTGTTTCCACCACAACCAAGTTTAAAATTAGTATTGTAATTAGCTGTATGTCACTCAAAGAATATCCACACATTTAATTGTTGTTGATTTGTCCCTAACAGGGTAGACATTTTTGGTCCTCCTTTTCATTGAATTTAGTCCACAATTGCTTAAATTTATATACCCAAGGTTGACAAAATTATTTTTCAAATGTTTTACATCTCTCAATCATAATTACACAAGAATTGATAAAAAAAAGTTTCATTTTTTAAGTGTTACAGTGGCCAAAAGGCACTAAATACAAGGAATGACCTAAAGTGTTACTAAAAAATGGTCTAAAGAGCGCCCCTGGACAATGATTGCTTGTAATAATAATAAAAAAAATATTTACATATCTATATTTCTTACTTAATTTCTTTGTAAAAAATTGGTATCTTCCACAGTATTTAACATATACCGTAGGCTATTTAATAGCTTAACAGCAAGACAATTATGAAATAGCAACAATGGAAAAGCCCTGTGGAACTTAATACTAAATATACAACCATTTTTAAACAAATTTTATAAAATACAATTTTCCAGAATTTGCAAGCAGTTAAACCACATCAGCTTTACGCCTGTAAAGAAATTATTCAAATATATTTAAAATGTTTTCATTTAATTCACATTTAAAAAAAAAGGGAATAAAAGTGTACTTTTCAGTTGAATTTATTTCATGCGAGTGAACATTTTATACGATTTTTAAAAAGCACAATATTATAGTAGTTAAACTTGTATATGTGTTTTTGTCTGTTAATCCCATAACTGTTCATGTATTGTACACTACAGGATTTCACATTTTCTGTTTGTAGCAGAACAATGGCATTCTACTTTATTCTGAACCAGTAACTGCTTATAATAGAATGAGAGGTCAAATAAACACTTGAGGGGGTCAAAAGGGCCCTTAGTCTACCTCTGAGGTCAAAGCCATCAAAAGTGTGTCCTTTCTTCCCTGCGGTGTGGAGACTTCTGAGTGACCAGAGCGTCATCATCGAACGCCATTCTTGCAGATGTTTACTTTCCGAACATCTGGAGCCCACACAAGGTCAGTGAAGGGTCTAGGACATCGTTTGAACTCCATATAAGGGCACGGCCAGCTGGGGGACATTCCATGCGCAGACAGTCAAAGGCATTCCGACTGTGGAAAACACATCCTCTCTCTTACCGTCTGCATCTGAGCATGCGTTTCTCATCTTGAGACATGAGACACGATTGCAACACTGAATGCTTTTACAAATGTCAAGTTTGCTTTGTGCGCTACAGAGAAAGTGGATATGAGTTTGGACTGTTTGGAGAGATAAAGTGTGTTTGTGTGTGTATGAGACTTACCATCTGTTCTTTGGTTTAAAGAAAACAAGTCTGATCCGTGCGCCATCTTCCAAAACGTCTTGTTCCCTGTGATATGGAGTTACAAGTAGTGCTCCCTTATCTAACATTTACTAATCACTTAGATTTCATTACTAGTAACATCCATTAGGGTTTGCATT
The DNA here is from genome assembly GCF_049309525.1 of Garra rufa. Lineage (NCBI taxonomy): Eukaryota > Metazoa > Chordata > Actinopteri > Cypriniformes > Cyprinidae > Garra > Garra rufa. The sequence goes on from NC_133371.1 coordinate 9,200,911, forward strand.
TTTAACATTATTGTATCTTTTATTACATGTTAAACATTGAAGCATTAAAACAGGCTTTAGGCTTTCACTTTAACTTTTATTAATACATCATTCCACAGATATAACCAAATGGGTGTTATCTTTATTTAACAAAAACAGTGCTTGGGTTAGAAGCTTCCCTTTAGTACTGATCCTAGACCCGTTTATAACAGCCACAGCCTTAATATGTTCATTCACCTAAAGATAAAACGTAAAGGTATAGTTCACCCAAAAATGAAAATTCAATGTTTATCTGCTTACCCCCAGGCCATCCAAGATGTAGGTGACTTGTTTCTTCAGTAGAACACAAACAAAGATTTTTAACTCAAACCGTTGCAGTCTGTCAGTCATATAATGGCAGTCAATGTGACCTACAACTTTGAGAGTCAAAAAACATACACCAGATTAAACCCTGCGGCTCGTGACGATACATTCAGGTCTTAACACACGAAACAATCGGTCTGTGCAAGAAACTGAAAAATATTTATATTATTTTTTACCTCTGATCCACATCAATGTCCAACTGTCCTGAGTGCGTTCACAACAGCCGGTGCAGACGAAGATCAAGCCACCATAACTTCAGTCGATTAGGCTCAAAAGTTGGGAGTAAATATAATCTTTTAGTTTTTAATTGGTTGCAACAATCAGGATAAGCTCAAGTAATTACCCTTTTGAGCAGCCGTTGTACCCACAATGTCACTGTGTAAACAATGACTGATGTATACACACGACAGATCGCTTCCGCGCATTGACTGCCCCATTGACTGCATTATATGGCTGACAGACTGCAACAGTTTTGAGTTAAAAATCTTCATTTGAGTTCTACCGAAGAAACAAAGTCACCTACATCTTGGATGCCCTGGGGGTAAACAGATAAACATACAATTTACAGCATACTATCCCTTTAAGTCTTTACTCACCATCCCTCATGCTGTTCATTTGTTCTGCAGAAAACTAAAACAGGACATTTGGAAAATGTCCGAGCCGTGATCTACCTTGGTCAAGCTCCAAAATAGACAAAACACAGTAAAACTGCCAAAAAGTCTCTCAAATAGCTCCAAAATCTCATTCACCCTTTTGTTCAATTCAAAATAATAACAGTGAGATCAGCCTTAAAGGATTAGTTCACTTCTAGAACAAAAACGTACAGATACTGTACTCACCTCCTTGTCATCCAAGATGTTCATGTTTTCCTTTCTTCAGTCGTAAAGAAATTATGTTTTTTCAAGAAAACATTTCAGGATTTCTCTCCATATAATGGATATGTATGGTGCCCCCAAGTTTGAACTTCCAAAATGCAGTTTTAACGCAGCTTCAATAGGCTCTAAACGATCCCAGCCGAGGAAGAAGGAGGTTATCCAGTAAAACGATCAGTTATTTTCTAAACAAATTGACAATTTATATACTTTTTAACCTCAAATGCCCGTCTCATCTCTGCGATGCGCATGTGTAGTTTGTGTAACCCGGGTCAATACAGTTAGGGTATGTCGAAAAACTCCCATCTCGTTTTTCGTCTTCAACTTCAAAATCATCCTACAATGCTGTTTTACCTTTTTATGTTCACTTTGTAAACACTGGGTCGGTATTGACCCAATCGCAGAGACGAGACAAGATGAGCATTTGAGGTTAAAAAGTATAGAAATGGTCCATTTGTTTAGAAAATAGATTAGTATAGTTTTCCTAGATAAGACCCTTTTTCCTCGGCTGGGATCGTTTAGAGCCCTTTAAAGCTGTTCAAGTTCAAACTTGGGGCACCATTGAAGTCCATTATATGGAGAGAAATTCTAAAATGTTTTCCTCAAAAAACATAATTTCTTTAGGACTGACAAAAGAAAGACATGAACATCTTGGATGACAAGGGGTTGAGTACATTATCTGTAAATTTTTGTTCTGGAAGTGAACTGATCTTTTAGAAATCTAAAACATGGTACGATGCTTCTTGAGGCACAATGTTTCAATATAATTACAAACATGAGTGAAATTTGAAAGAGATTTGAAAGACTTACGGTGCTTTTTCCCAGTACTTTAATTGCATGAAAAAGAGCAGCTTAGACATTCTGCAAAACATCTCCTTTTGTGTTCTACAGAAGAAGAAAAAAAAGTTTTGGAACAACATGAGGTAATTTCATGTTTACCTCAACTCAGCCATTAAAAGGCATCAAAACTGGTCTCAGATCAGCTACAGTGGGCAACTTCAACCTGTCTATACTAAGCAAGAGGATAACCATAGGAGTACAATGTGTATAAGTAGAAGCAGATATGAAAGATAAGAGAAAGCGAGATGGGTAATGGAAAGAATGAAAACATCCTATGAGTACCACTCCAGCCAGATGCAAATGAAGAGAAAGAGAGCTGGAACCCGATGCAGGAACACCAGAAGCGCGTGGCAGAAATACACCGGTCTTAACCAGACTCCAGGACCTGGCAGAGACACTTCACTTGTTCCAATACTCTGACAATGAGCTCACTAATGTCTCAGTAGATACTAATGGGGAACGTAATCTTTTTCTTGGATTCTATTTTTAAGTCTGTTTCAATGCCAATAAACATTTTGTGTGGATTAAAAGTTTCAAAGTTTCCTACTTTTCCACATTATTTTTCCCTACGACTTCCATTACACATTTACATTTTAGCTCTTGATTTTTCCTTGTCACGCATTAAGTTTAAATTCACAATATTACACCAGTTGTGCTAAACACCCTGACAACGTGTGAGCGCATGTGGTCAAAACCCAACTGGCATGCTTTAAGTTTTACCCCTTACTTCAGTTTCACTTTGCACATAAACACCTTTAATGGTGTTCAGGCAGTTTATTAAACATACGTATGCCCACTTTGACGCTGAGACCAAAGATGTAACCATTTTTTTTTTTGTGTTTCAGATTCCGAGCAAATTCTTGAGAGTAATTAGCGTTTTACTGTACTCATTGGGTCTCATGTATTTTCTATTTTGTTTAAGGTTGTTCTGAGATATACTATATTGCCAAAAGTATTGGGACACCCCCTTCTAATGAACAGGTTTGACTAATTTAGTCATTTTCATGAGTACAAATCGTAATGTTTAAGCATATAATGATATTCTGGGGGATTGTGTGCTTCTAATTTTACAGTTTTGTCAGGACCCTCTTCAATTCTAAAATAACAATGCCTTTGTATATAAGGCAAGGTTCAAAAACTTGAAGGAACAACTTGAGTGGTCTGCAGCAAAGCAGATCTTGAGCCAAAAACTCATCACCAAACACCAATGACTCGTACAGTGGGACACCCCTTCTTTAGAACAGAAAAAGGCACTTCCAAAACTGTGGCAACAAAGATGGAAATAATTCAGGTATTCATGAATTGTATTTCCATCTCTGCTGCAATCGTTTTGGAAGTGTCAAAAATGACTGCCCGTATGTACAAGTCATTGGTGTTTGGTGATGAACTTTTTTGCATTTAAAGTCACTCCAGAGATGTTCAGCAGCTTTCTGCAGACCGGGTCAAGTTCTTCCACACTGACTAAATCAATCTTTCCTTTAAAACCTTGCCTTATACACAGAGGCATTGTCATGTTAGAATAGAAAAGGGTCCTGTCAAAGCTGTTTCTATTAAATTAGCCAAAGAATACAATCCCCTAGAATATCATTATATGCTTAAACATTAGGATTTGTACTCATGGAAATTACTACAAGAGTCAAACCTGTTCATTAGAACGGGGTGTTCCAATACTTTTGGCAATATAGTGTACAAGATTTTGCAGGTCAACTTTTTTTTTTTTTTTACAATTTTCCATTATCAAGAGCTAAGTGAAAAAGCTGTGAATTTGCATTACCAACTTGAACACAAGTGAAATCTGCTAGACAAACTGCCGATCGCACAGATTCCTCTTGAAATGACGAGTTTGCCTGCAAATTTTCGCCGAGTGACAGTAAATGTAACGGCATCTTATGGAGCTTTGCAGGTGTACTGGAACAGAGAAGTCTTTTCAAGTTACGTTCCATAAAACACTATGAAATATAGATCAGGAGGCCTATTTTATCACTTAGTGAAAGGACACCACCAAATATTACTTTTATACGCACTTTGTTGTGCTGCCTTCACATGGACAGTGGTATCTTAAGACTTTGCTAACACCAAGTTTATGACACAAAAGAGACCACAATGAACAAGAAGAAATAAACAGCAAACAACAATGTACATAAGGTTACAGAGTAATGCCGAACCACTGATCCTATCCATGCACCAGTAAGGCAACCTACATCGTCTTATCTTGTAATTCTTCTGTATAAAGTTACAGTTTAACTGTACTATGAGCTCTATTACTCCTAATTCTACAGCTTTTGCTTGGATTGCTGCTATCATATTTGTAATCAGTGTCTAGAGGGTGGAAGGGTTAACTTAAAAGCCCCTCCCTCACACACATTTTGCAATGTAGCTTGTTATCTGTCTACTTACATTCCACGAAACATTTGCGTCTGCAAATGAAGCACATTTGTTTGGGACTATTCCATGAACTAATTCTGTGCAGCACTCCTAGTGCCTGATATGATTTCAAAGCTTCATGATTTACAATGATAAAATATATCAATTTCAAAAGTTTTTTAAGGTTTGATTTATATTTTAAACCTATTCTCTGGAAATAAATACTGAACGGAGTGGCTCATCTTAAAGGCTGGAACAGTGGCTGTGTGTATGCGGTGTGTGTGTGTGTGTGTGTTTGTGTGCGGATGTATTGCCTCACAAATCTTTAGTTTTAATGAGTGCGACTAGAGGCTTGTCATCAGGGCTGTAATCTTCATAACTGATGGGAGTCGCATCATACATTGCTGGTCTGGATTTCTTCCCAAACCTGAAACGCACAGAAAGAAATAGGGTTAAAATGGTTATCAACGACGTTGTCGCAAAAAAATTGTTCACAAATATTTTTGTTTGTTGAATAGTCGTTTGATCTCATGCAACTAATGGCCTGCAATGATGTGGTTTGACCGCTGTGGCGCTATAGCACAAGTCTGTAATTTAGCCCTCTCTCACTTATGAGAAGTGCAAACAAGTCTAAGTGTTGGTTTCAGTTAAATTTATAACTGTATTTTCTGCTATAAAGCAGCTTTGTATGCATACAAATATGTATAGAACAAGGGCGTTTCCTCTGAGGAGGCAAGGGAGGCAATGTCTCCTCAAATTTTGAATGGGAAAACAAAATAGAACAAAAATAAAACAACACCAGTATTTTTTTTTTTAAAAAGTAAAAGTAAAACTGTCCAACAGCAACACCAGCATGTAAAGTTACAGCGGAAGTATACATCTCTCTTGCCTCCCCTAAGCCCACTGAGTTTTAAAGGGATAGTTCACCCAAAAAAATCTATCATTGGTTACTTACCTTCATGTTGTTTCAAAATTCATCTTCGGAACACAAATTAAGATATTTTTGATGAAATCTGAGAGCTTTCTGACCCTGCATAGACAGCAAGGGTCCTACCATGATCAAGGCACAGAATGGTACCAAGAACATTGACAAAATCTTCCATGTGATATCAGTGTTCAACCGTAATTTTATGAAACTACGAGAATACTTTTTATTGGCAAAAAAACTAAAATAATTACTTTATTCAACTATTCTATGTCTTCTGCCATTATCGGGAGTAGCTGTTCTTGGTATCTTTCTGGATCTTGAATGTGGTAGGATGACAGCATTTTCATTTTTGGGTGAACTATCCCTTTAACAGAACCCCTAAAGCGTGCGGTGAGTTTTGTGGGGGGTAATTGAGAATAAATGGGGGAAAGTCACGTGAGAGGAGGCAATGCTTCCATCGCAATATGATTGTATGTGACTGGTTATGATCGTCTGTGACTGGATCATGTGATAAATCCCGCCTCTGTCCGTTCACATTCTGCATTCGTGAATCAGTCTGAATGAACAATATAACGATGTTAATGGGAAGACTAATAAAAAAGTAAGTAAACAACTCACACACTTAAATATAACCAATTTGTTAGGTCAAAATAAGACTTAAAATGGCATTAAAATATGATTTGTGGGAAATCATTTTTAGTGAGTAATCAGATTGGTGAAATTAAAAGTAAATCTCAGCATCTGTGACCAATACCAATAGTTAAAAGTTAACAATAGCTTAACATAAGTTCAAAAATAAAATATATTGTTTAAAGGGGTCCTATTATGCTGTTTCACTTTTTGAATTTTAGTGTGTGGTGCGTATGTTTGGGCATTAAAAAACATCTACAAAGTTACAAATCTCCACTCCAAAGGGAGATATTTAGTAAAAGCCTCCTTTAGCGATCCAATGTGATTTTTGAAGAAAAATATTCATATTTAAAATGTAAAATCCACTTTAATCTAGCTTGCGCAGTTGTACACGGAACTTGCTGCTTTGGGAAGGGGCGTGGCAGGACTGAAACGTTGTCTAAGCTGTTTGCCAATTGCAACGTAGTGGGACTGCTAACCAATCACAATACATTTCGTTTTTCGAAGGTGGGCCTTCATCAAACCCGGAACTAATCAAGCCATTTGTACCAGGCTGGGGAAAAAAAGTGTTGAGAACAAGTTCTAGTGCAAAACAAAATAAAGACTTTGTAAAAGAGCATAATAGGACTCCTTTAATAAAGAAAATCTGCCTGGGACATGAATTTACATTTGATTAAAAAAAAATCAGGTTATCTATTAAAACCTACGGAATAATCTGTGAAATAACTGACAATTAGTTAATTAATCGTTGGAGTAATTGTTAATCACTTATCAAAATAATAGTTCTTTCATGACAACGCTCGAAAAAGTTTAGCATGGACTTTCATTGTTTGGCAATCTGGGATTTCGGTATGGAGTTAAAGGGGAGGATTATAACTTATTTTGGTAGTATTATATCACATTGTAAGTGTATATTAGCTCCGTTTATTGTTTTCTCATGGCATCTGATAGAGCGTTTGGACACAGAAGCTGTGATGGGTGACGTCAGACTTAACAAGTGAATACAGGTGGAGCTGGGGAAGGTGGAGGCTTTAAGAGGAACTTTAAAAATGTGCTGCGAATTGCTGAAGGTTATGCTACCTTCCATTTAAATGTAAAGCTGCAAGCTCATTGGTTGCATACGCAACATGAACCAATCAGCTTGTGCCAAGTCGTATAACTCTGTGATATCATCAGTTACGTTAACAACCCCTCAGCCTGCACCATCTAGAGTTTCATGGCAAAACTAGGCATTTTGTTGTAGCCCTACAAAGTCTCATTTTCTCATTCATTAAGTTGTACTGTAAAAAGCAGCATGAACATTCTTTAAAATATCTTCTTTTGTGTTCCACAGTTGAAAACATTACAAAAAAACAACAACAATATATTACCTTGCGTGGCGAATGGAGGCGATAGCATTGCTAAAATCGCTGTCAATACTGCGGCAGTTGTAAAACTCCTGGTAGGCGTGACGGGACGAACCCTGGTACTCGATACGGCTGATGCGACAGATGCCAACGATGAGGATGATGAGCATCAAGACGAAAGCCACACACAGAGCGCCGATGATTATGTACAGAGAGTGACGTGGCATGGTCAGCGAGTCGACCGGCTGAGCCATCTTCCACTGCAGATCTGAGAAAGAAAATGAAAAGAGAGAAAAGAAACTGTGATTGGGTGTTATCCTAAAAAATGACTTTTGTTATAAAGTTACTAGGGTGTTCTGGATAGTTGCTAGGGGGTTTTGGCTGAAAAATTTAGTTTCTTATGTTTACAACAGCAGTCTAGCAGGCACAAGCCAAGTGTCAGCTATCAAGGACATATGCCTCCCATAAAAAAGGTGGGGTTTCCTGAGAATCTCTGAATGGTGAGTTATTTGAGTCACAACGCTCCGCCTCCTCACACGTCACAGTCGTCCTGTCTCTCCCTGGTGCCATAATGATGTGAGCTGGCGGAGCGTGATGAGTTTCACAGGAAGCTAATGGTGCAGAGTCACAGCTGCCATAAAAAGCAGGAGCACGTCACTCCTCAGGGGAACCGCTCTCTACCCCTGTGCATACATAAGGCTGTCCTTGAGGCCTAAGTTGTCACGGAAAAATTACTGAATGGTCGCAAGCAGAGCAAGAACACCACATCCCCAAGTTGCTGCCCCCATGGACAAATCCTATTTGTGTTGTTCTATATAAAATAATTATAAATCATTCCCAATGCATTTCTCTTTACCCCTTGCAATAACTGTGTACTGGGTGTAGGTCAGAAGATCCGAGCAAACTCACGGATCTCACAGCTTCCACCGACCCAGCCAGGAGGGCAGTGACAGGTGTAGCCGTTTGATTGGTCGATGCAGGTGCCGCCATGATGACAGGGGTTACTCTCACACTCGTTGACGTCAACCTCACAGTTCTCACCTACAACAAGACAAAAAAGATGCATATGTTGCTGTATTCATGTAAAACATTATAAGATCAGGTTGAAAATCAAACATATTTTGCATGTGTGAAAATGTCTAAATGGTATGATCAAATAGAGGTGGTAACTGAAATAGACAGTCAAGTTGAACGCAATGCATTGTGGGATAATATATTAAGTCAGGGATTTTCAAACTGGGGTTAAGTGAAAAAAAATTACAGAAAAAACAGTAAAAAAGTAAAAATAAATAACAAAAGTAACAAAGTTGATTCTAAATAAATGTTTTTGTATTAAAATAAAAATGGTGTAAATAAATCAGTAAGTTAAAATCATTCAACAGTATAGCACTATAGGCAAAAAAAGGAAAAAAATCAAAATAAGGTTTAACAAAATAAAAGCTTATTATAACTAAGTAACTATTGTGTTACTTTTTTAAAAAAAAAATGTTTAAATATGTCAAATAACTTGGATGCCCCCAATATTAAATATGGCAAATGAATAAAACATTGTACACTAATCTACACAATTTTAATGTTAATGTGGGACAATGTGTCAGACACCTTCCAGGTGCTACACATCAGGTTATTGGGCTCGCTTCAACCCGCAGTGCGGAAATGAAAAACATCCCACGGCAATACTGTTGTCGCACCGGTGTGGTCTGTCCCATTTTTTTCTGTTGACCGTGAAAAGAACTAAAAATACTTTGTCATTTTGAAACTGTAAAGGGTCTACTTTTATTTTTGTAGAGTCATAATCACAAGAAAACAATGTGCTTTTGTAAAATAAATAAAATAAACAGGGTGCGCTCTGCAGTCTTAGTCTCTGTCACCTTTCCTTACAGACATGTACATAAAACAACCTGAATCTCCACGAATACGTGCCTCACAGACATGAGAAATATACAGTATCTCACAAAAGTGAGTACACCCCTCACATTTCAGCAACCATTTTAGTATATCTTCTCAAGGGACAATACTATAGAAATGAAACTTGGATATATTTTAGAGTAGTCAATCTGTAGCTTGTATAGCAGTATAGATTTACTGTTCTCTGAAAAAAACTCAACATACAGCTATTATTGTCAAAATAGCTGGCAACAAAAGTGAGTACACCCTAAGTGATAACAGCAGTATGTTGTTTAACCATGCAAAGCCACATGTCCTATTCATCATGTTTATGTTTTTGTCTGCTTGACAGGACCATACAAAGTTGTATACCTTGTATTTGAGCAGTTAATATTTGGTGCTTTAAGTACAATTCTTTCATACTGACCACTGGATGTTCAACATGGCATCTCATGGCAAAAAACTCTCTGAGGATTTGAGAATTAGAATTGTTGATCTCCATGAAGATGGCCAAGGCTATTAGAGGTTCAGTAACACCCTGAAACCGAGTTACACTACAGTATTCAGGGTCATACAGAGGTTTTCCAAAATGGGTTCCATTCGGAACAGGCCTTGTAAGGGTCGATCAACGAAATGGCTTCAAAAAACAGATGCATGAGTGCTGCCAGCATTGCTTTAAAGGTTGCAGAAGTAGAAGGTCAGCTTGTCAGTGCTCAGACCATACGCCGCACACTGTTTGCTTTGGCGTCGTCCCAGAAGAAGCCTCTTCTGAAGCTGGCTCACAAGAAAGCCTGCAAACAGTTTGCTGAAGACAACCTGTCCAAGAGCATGAATTACTGGAAGCATGTCCTGTGGTCTGATGAGACTATAAGATAAACTTGTTTGGGTCAGATGGTGTCCAGCATGTGTGGCGATGCCCTGGTGAGGAGTACCAATAAACTGTGTCTTGCCTACAGTCAAGCACGGTGGTGGTAGCATTATGGTCTGGGTAACTGGCTAACACAAAATATTGACACTTTGGACAAGTTCAGGGTTTAGGGTGTACTCACTTTTGTTGCCAGCTATTTTGACAATAATGGCTGTATGAGTTATTTTCAGAGGACAGTAAATCAATACTGCTATGCAAGCTGCACATTGACTAATCTAAGATATATCCAAGTTTCATTTCTGTAGTATTGTCCTTTGAGAAGATATACTAAAATGGTTGCTGAAGTGTGAAGGGTGTACTCACTTTTGTTGGATACTGTATGTATAGAACGCTCCATAGAGATGTCTATGTTTAAATGAAGTAAGTCACGTCGAAAACAAATATTCTCTGATAAAGTAATCTGTATGATACCAAAGCGAGCTCCAGTTTTTCCCGTCTAATGTAATCACGTCCACAAGCGGCTCTGCTTTTCAAATTTCTCGACTACTTTTCATTTTTGGAAGAAGACATGCTGAGAGAAGTAAAGCCAGAATTTACCCCAAAAGAAGGCAACGTGGAAATTACAGTAATGCCACATTTTATTGTCAGTAACAGTAACGGTGTAACGGGGGAAACAGTAATTCGTTTTATTACTCGTTACTGAAAAAAATAATGCCGCTAGTAACGGCGTTTATTTATAACACTGTTATTCCCATCACTGGACTTTATACATGAAAATATATAGCTGCCTTTTAAAATCCTTATCCCTTGAACAAGTGTGATCATATCTGGGGATCCATGGCTTCTAAAAGATTGAAAATCCCAATATTAGAAGTAGTAGTGTGGTAAATTGTTATTCGGAACACAGTCAAAGTCATAAAGAAATATTCACCCATATATCCTGGTGGACACACACAAGACGCGTTTCTCCCTCCACTCTCACAGTGTCCTCCATTCTGGCACCTGAGCTTCAGACAGGGGTCCTTATATATCTCACAGCGCTTTCCTGAAATAATCCACATCACATTAATCACATGTCACTTTGCTGACATTTTTAACTCCAAGCGCATCAAACGCACCTGTGAACTGTGGAGCGCAGATGCACTCATAAGCATTGATCAGGTCTCTGCATGTGGCGTAATTCTGACAGGGAGCAGACAAGCATTCATTATACTCCTCCTCACAGTACAGACCATGATAACCTAAGAGAATAGAGAGAAAAACACACAATTATTGTTTGTGGCAGTCGACAACATTGATCTGGTTTATAGAGCTTAAACTGCATTTCACCTTAAATATTCCTGCATTTTGTCCACTAGAGAGCAGTGTTTAGTTTAGTTGGGATTTAAGGTGAGCAGGAGCAAACCAATGGCACTGATGACTGAGGAAAAAAAAAACTGGTGTGTTTCTGTATTGTGTATATATATTGATTCACAGATATCATATTATTTGTAATATATGTATGCATGAAAATATCTGACTGTGAAGTAACAGCACATAATGTGAGGTGTAAAATGTTTGCATTTGTAGCGTTCAATATACAGAAACATTTATTGATATTTTCTGGGCATCATTTAGCTTTTTACAAATACACACAAACAATGCACACTATACTACATTGTTTTAGGGGTTAAGGAAGGTTGCTAAGTGTTTATCTACTATTTTAACAACAAAACAAAAAAAACATCAACAAATATCAATGATTTTCTGGTCTCTATAAATGACTTTATTAACTCTGTCAATGTAAGATTAGGATTTGCTTTTTTTAAATTTAGCATTGCAAATCTGATTGCTTAGAAAACGAACAACACAAAGTTGAAGTTTAAAACTTGAAGTAAGGGTTTAAATCACTAACCATTAGTATGAGCAATAATAAAAGTGAGGCTAAATACCAAAATGACTGCACAACCTTTGAAAATATACAGATTTGACATTGTGTGCAAACACATTTCTCTCCAGAATTTATCAATAATGATTATAATGTCTTTATACTCTTTATACTATAAATTAGAGGGCATTTAAACTTTTTTATGTGTTTTGGCCATGCATTTACACAAAAAAAATTTTTTTTGGAGACCTGAAAACACAAACTTTTAAAAATGAGTTCTGAAGGGTATGTTTTTCCATGTCTCCATGTCAACTAATAAAACATGAATATGAGAAAGCAGTGACATCATGTGCATGTGCATTATGTGTTCAGTCTATAGGTATGTGCGTAGGCACACAGTGTTTTTAGTCATTTTTGTGCATCCATGTGAACAGGCATTGGCCGCATTGTGCTAGTGTGAGTTATGGAGAGGGTTATGAGCAACTTCAGTTTAGAAGAGGCCATAACTTCTTGGAAGAAATAGCACAAACACTGGGCAAAGATTAAACTTTCTAGAGTGCATGTGCCAACTGCCTGCGTTTGCAACTATCAGATAGAGTACTTACATACTTTGAAAAACTACGTATTTAGCTGTATATGGTTAGAGTATGTGTCACAAAATGAGTTGGATTTTTTGACTGTGAAACACCTTGTGGAGGGCCACCTTGTGGAACAACTCATTTGCGAAAAAAATACATGTGAAAAGTTAAAGGAGAAGTTCACTTCCAGATCACCCCCTTGTCATTCAAGATGTTCATACCTTTCTTTCTTCAGTCGATAAGAAATTATGTTTTTTGAGGAAAACATTTCAGGATTAATCTCCATATAGTGGACTCCTATGGTGCCCGTGCGTTTGAACTTCCTAAATGCAGTTTCAATGCAGCTTCAAAGGGCTCTAAACGATCACAGCTGAGGAAGAAGGGGCATATCTATCTTTTCATATATATTCTGAAAAGAATTACAATCTGTATACTTTTTAACCTCAAATGCATGAACTCTGTGTATTCTGGGTCAAGACAGATAGGGTATGCCTAAAAACTCCCATCTCATTCTCTCCTCCAACTTCAAAATCGCTGTTTTATCTTACAGAGTATGTGCAGTTAGAAACAGACTATGCTTATGCAGGACATGCATATCATGATAGTAATGAAATTTGCGCAAACTCCATTTGATAGTGTGTGGGAACACAAACACTAAACATGTGTACAATTGAAAGTCTCATCCTCATCCAGAGTGCTATTTCTCTCCAGAAGTTATGAGTGATAGAAATATCTTTGTACTCGCTTAAACTAAAATTACAGACATTTCTTAAAGGCGAGATTGGATGTAAAATGCACTTTTACATAGTGTTTGCACATAAATTAGCAGTGTGTTGACACAACCATCCTACAATGATAAAAATCCATTCACTCCTTTTTTTAAATCCCAGTCTAAAACAGTCTCAACTATTAAGCAATTTTGATTTTCTGAGTATGATGTCATATTGTTCAGGCCCCACCCACAACTGCTGATGGGCTATCCTGTATTTGCATATTTCCATCCTCAGCCAGTTGTTTTCCGCCATTTTCTCTGCACTCAATATGTATGTATGTACAGTGGCGATCATAATTATTAGAACACTAGTATTTTCACCAGCTAAAATTTTGTGAAGTGAATTATTTCTATCTTTTGCTGTGGTGTGTCAGTAGGAAATATTAGTTTACATTTCCAAACAATTATTTTGTCATTAATTGTAATAATCAGTGAGATTTTTGTTTGCACAAGGAGTCTGAAAACAGCTAGTGCTCCACACAGAGATCTGATCTCACCATCATCCACTCTGTCTGGAATAATATGAAGAAACAGAACAAACTGAGACAGACTAAATCCAGAAGAGCTGTGGAAACATCTCCAAGATGCTTTAAGAAACCTACATGCAAAGCTATAGTACTGATAAAAGTTGCTGTATGAGGTTGCTGCCAAAAATAGCTTTGCAGTTAGCTTTCTTGAAGCGTCTTGGAGACATTGCTACAGTTCTTCTGGATTTAGTCTGTCTTAGTTTGTTCTGTTTCTTCATGTCATTCCAAACAGACTGATGGTGAGATCAGATCTCTGTGTGGAGCACTGGCTGTTGTCAGACTCCTTGTGCAAACAAAAATTTCACTGCATTATTACAATTAATGGCAATATGAAGTGTAAACTGATATTTCCTACTGATACACTACAGCAAAAGATAGAAACAACTGACTTAAAAAAGTAGCTGATGAAAATACTAGTGTTCTAATAATTTTGGCCACCACTGTATATTCTCAATACAGTACATGCATACTATGCTGAAAATTACATTTGTCATGCACACTGTATGTACACCTTAGCGTGCAAGTGAAAAATAGAATAAACTTTGTTCTTTACTTCGCAAAAATGGCTAATTAGTATCCTAAGCCCAGAATGCCGCCGTTAAATCATTTTATCATTTGTTTCGCTGAGGACCATTTTGTGTTTTGTTTTAGTGTGCGAAGCTCATCAATCCCACCAGAATTTTGTCATCAGAAGTCTCGTTCTCATAGTGCAATCCCATGGAGCATTACTTGCAATCCCACCGGAGAACATTTAGGTCCCATCGGACACCTCTTATCAGAGTGGGGTGTTATCAGTAGATAGACTGATCCGGCTGCACAGCTGGTGCAGTCACACTTCACGGACAATGATGTCTAAGCACGCAATACACAGGAGGCAGTTGCCATGGCAACCAGACAGAGTTGGAGGGAGTGTAAGGAAGAAACACAGCTATGACAGGAAGCAAACAAGATCCTCACCTGGTACACACAGGCACCGATAACTAGTACCGACGCTGCGGCAGATGCCGTGAGCGCATGGGTTGAGGGCGCAGAAGTCCACTAGCTGGGCGCAGGTGGGGCCTGTGAAACCTGCAGGGCAGGTGCAGCTGAAGCCCAAACCAGCGCCCTGTGGGGAGCAGCTGGCATTATTGTGGCAGGGCCCAGAAGCACAGGGATCAATCTTCTGCTCGCACATGGCACCCTGATACCCTGACAAGAGAGAAAGAGGTAGAGACTAAGATGTGCAGTATTGCATAAAGAGACCAGTGTGAGTCTGATGCAGTTCTTTTTATCTGAATCATTTGGCCTTCAAACAAAATAACCACGATAGAAGATTACAGACATGAAGAACATTTTTTGTGAACACAAATGAGTGAATCCTATTTGACAGATGTTGCTAGTATTTAAAGTCATAATGAAATGAAAGTAGCAATAATGTGGTCTTTCTTTCCATTTTAACTGTAGGTTTATTTGAACAGTGAGAGACAGAATAACAACAAAAAAGTCCAGAAAAACTCATTTCAAAAAAGTTACAAATTGATTTGCATTTTAATGAGTGAAATAAGTATTTGACCCCTTTCACAAAACATGACTTAGTACTTGCAACCACAGAGGTCAGATGTTTCTTGTAGCTGGCCACTAGGCTTGCACATACCTCAGGAGGGATTTTGTCCCACTCCTCTTTGCAGATCTTCTTCAAGTCATTAAGGTTTCAAGGCTGATGTTTGGCAACTCAAACCTTTAGCTCCCTCCACAGATTTTCTATGGGATTAAGGTCTGGAGACTGGCTAGGCCACTCCAGGACCTTAATGTGCTTCTTCTTGAGCCACACTTTTGTTGCCTTGGCCTTGTGTTTTGGGTCATTGCCATGCTGGAATACCTATCTATGACACATTTTGAATGCTATGACTGAGGGAAGGAGGTTCTTCCCAAGATTTGACGGTACATGGCCTCGTCCATCGTCCCTTTGATGCGGTGCAGTTTTCCTGTCCCCTTAGCAGAACCCCCCCCCCCCCCCCCCCCAAAGAATAATGTTTCCACCTCCATGTTTGACAGTGGTCTTGGGGTCATAGGCAGCATTCCTCCTCCTACTCCAAACACGGCAAGTTGAGTTGATGCCAAAGAGCTCGATTTTGGTCTCATCTGACAACAACATTTCACCCAGTTCTTCTCTAGATCATTCAGATGTTCATTTGGCCTGTACATGTGCTTTCTTGAGCAGGGTGACCTTGCGGGTGCTGCAGGATTTTAGTCCTTCACGGCGTAGTGTGTTACCAATTGTTTTCTTGGTGACTATGGTGCCAGCTGCCTTGAGATCATTGACAAGATCCTCCTGTGTAGTTCTGGGCTGATTCCTCACCATTCTCATGATCATTGAAACTCCACAAGGTGAGATCTCGCATGGAGACCAAAGAACAAGGGAGACTGACAGTTATTTTGTGTTTCTTGCATTTGCGAATAATCGCACCAACTGTTGTCACCTTCTCACTAGGCTGTTTGGCGATGGTCTTGTAGCCCATTCCAACCTTGTGTAGGTCTACAATCTTGTCCCTGACATCCTTAGACAGCTCTTTGGTGTTGGTCATGGTGGAGAGTTTGGAATCTGATTGATTGATTCTGTGGACAGGTGTCTTTTATACAGGTAACAAACTGAGATTAGGAGCTCTCCCTTTAAGAGAGTGCTCCTAATCTCAGTTTGTTAGGGAGCCAGAAATCCTGCTGATTGATAGGGGATCAAATACTTATTTCACTCATTAAAATGCAAATCAATTGATAATGTTTTTGAAATACACTCAGAGGTGAATATGAGTTTGCAAGGGTAGGTTTAAGTATAAAAATATTTTGGTCACAATGGCAAAACTACTGGCTTACACAACTTCATATACAGATGAGTGACCAATTAAAGAAAAAACAGCATGAAATATCTGAGTAAGATATTGAGCCTTCACTACTGCCAGAGCAGTTTCAATACGTCTTGGCATTTTACAAATCTCTGGAAACTTGGAGCACCGAATTCCCTTATTTAGCATTTTCGATTGGGTTGAAATCAGGTGGATTTATCAGCTGTTTGTTAAAAAATGTCAGTAAAAAGAGGGATTACATGTTAAGACAAGCAGAATTCTGTATACAAGTGTGTGTAGATGCACATGTACAGTATATGTTTGTTTTTGTGCATTTGTAGTCTGCTCTCTTAGTGACATGCACGCACCAGAAGATTACAAGCTTGGTGGCTATGATCCCCCCAATAAATGTCAATCACACACAGAGAAATAGAGCTCAGTGTGATGATCCACCCACAGCTTCCCTTACGGAAGCGCTTTCATGCATTATCTTAATGAAACTCTCACAGCCTGACAGAGCCAACATGAATGTGGCTTCACTGCCAGTATTAGAGAAATAGTTCACCCTAAAATGAAAATACTGTCATTATTTATTCATCCTCATGGTGATTTTTTTTTTGTGCAACACAAAAGGAAAAACTGTGGCAGTTCATGTTGACCACGACTGTGAAGCTCCAGCAAATAGGCACCTTAACAGTCAAATGTACATGTAAGCTCAAATCAATGTCAATTTGGAGGTTTCATCAAAAAACATCATTGTTGTAATGATGTGTGTCACAACCAAACCTCACTGACATGAAAAATCACACAACCGGTCCCATATTTCATTTGAGAGCTTTATTTAATGGGAATATTTGCCATGTTTTATGTTGCATTTATGTCAATTCATAAACGCGAACATTACCAACTGTGATTGTATGATAAATTGCTTTTAAAATATCATCCTGAAAAAATACATTTGCATTTATGCATTCAGCAGACGTTTTTATCCAAAGTGACTTAAAGGGTGCTTTTACACCAGGTTCGTTTGGAGTGTTTACTCACATGTGACTTGCATGAACAAAGTTTGGTACACTTTGCAATGTTGCCTCGTAAAAGCGAGCCAAACCAAGAAGAAAATGCAACATTGGAACAAATTAACGGTGAAAGCTCTCGAAAGTGACTTTGTAAAAGTAAAAAAAATAATGGCATACGGTTTTAAAATGATATGTTTATTTAATGAAGGTATTTTCATTTTTGATTAACTAAGTGTTCCTTGTATTGAATGTTACTAAAGGTCAGATTCCAGTCAGATGCCTTCATTGCTGTTTGCGGTCATTTTAGAGTTTGAATAGATGTTTTAGCCCTGAGATTCAGAAAAAGCTATTAGCTGCCTCACGTGGTTGTTGAAATATTAAAAACCATACCCTGAGCTGTGCCACACTAATTAAAAATGTGCTAATGGTGCCACTTTCCTTATTGTTTCAGTGTTTCTTGTGTTTCCAGCTTACAGTGCCTGTTCACACCGCAAGATTATTATTTCAGCCTATGAGTGCATTTCTGCCACTAAAGTTCAAGGGACTCCTATCAAATATCCTTTCTTATCTGTTTCTAGTGCTTCTTCAGGAAGCAGAAGTGGTTGTGTCCCTGTTCTATCTGCTGACTGAGAGTGTGCCCTGGTTAGAGAAAGAGAGAGCCAGTGCTGAAGATACGGTCCTCCTGAGAGAGAGGGCGGCGCTGGGCTGTGTTTCACGATTAATTGGAAGAAAGGAAGAGAGTTTAAAATAAGCAACTCTCTGACACACTTAGAGGGAGCAAGAGGAGAAGGAGCAGAAATAGAGCTCGAATCAGGACGATTTCAAGCTTAACACACACATACACTTCCAAACATACACACTGAGACAAGCACACAACAGATTTGATCGTTTCAGACATGATTTCAAGAGAGGAGGATATTAATAAGTACCTTCAGCACAATAGCAGTGAGGTCCTTCCAGGCTGCTGGAGCAAGTGGCTCCATTTCTGCAGGGTCCAGAAACACAGTGATCTACCAATGACTGACAACGGTCTCCCTCAAAACCTAAAACACACACACAAAAATGATATTACAATCTAAATTTTCCATAACACATCTGAATTTAAAATTTTACATTTTAAATTGAATGCACCTCACACACTAGAGCTTGACCGATAATCTGTTTTGTGAAAAATAAATGCTTTTCCATAAAGAAATATCGGTTTTGTAATCTTAGATCCAAATTATTATGAAGAAACATGCTTAAAAACGCAGGTGACTGAGATAATTTGATGAGATGTTCTTGTCATTTGCTGCAGATGCTCTATTCACTGTAAAAGACTAAAAATAGTACTGTCACTAATAATCTCATTTGAAAGGGACTGTAATGCAGTGCATTTACTGTTTTCTTTGCAACTTTTGGCAATGAATAATTATTCCAGGGAGTTCTGAACACATAAGAATATAAAAACACATTCAATTCTAATGCATTATACAAACTGAAGATTGGCTGATAATCGGTTTAAGGGACTGATAATAATTGGATTAGTAATATCGGTTTAGTAATATCAGATCCACCAACAATATATGACAATGTATAATTATTCCAGGGTACTAGTTGTTTTAAACACATCTGAATTTAAAAACATATTTAATTTTAATTCATCATACAAACTAGACATCGACCGATAATCTTAAGTGACCGATAATCACTTTAATTTAATATTGGTTTTGTAATATCGGATCCACTGACAATGTATAACAATTTATAATTATTCCAGGGAACTAGTTGTTCTAAACACATCTGAATTACAAAAAATCTATTTTAATGCATAATACAAACTAGAGTTTAGCCGATAATCGGTTGACGTGACCGATAATCACCTTTCCTTAACCTAATATCGGTTTTGTAATATCTGATCCACTGAAAATGTGACACAATATATAATTATTCCAGGGAACTAGCTGTGTTTGCATGTTTTTTTTACAGTAAAACAATACATATAAATTTTGCATATCAGTTTTAATAAACATGCAACCTATAGGCATTGTTAGCCTTTTAAAAAAAACTATATCAGTCAATTTTTAATACACAAGCACAATTTTGTTTTTGGTGGGAACTTCTTTTTTGATTTCTACTGTTTTTATATTGAGCCTCCCCAAAAACTTCTTGCATTTTTTGTAAACATTTTCATCAAATCATTATTTAGTAGGTTTATTAAGCTGTTTTCCTCATTGGGGCGTTGGTGACTTCAGATTTTACTTTTCTTGTGAGAACATTTGGTCCTTATAATGTTGATAAAAACCTGAATCACACACACAAATGGCTCACAGTAAACACAATCTGTTCCTTTCCTTCAGATAAAAACAGTGAGGAAAAGCCTTCAGTTATAAACCAACAAAAATAAGTTGGCCAAAGCAGGCTGGCATTTATGCCTTCCTGTGTTCTCCATAATCCTCTTACAAAAATGGACGGAACGGTAAACAGCGTTTGTTTGTTCGCTTACCTGCCTTCCACTAGACCTGAACAGATATTCCTTGCAATCAGCATGTCCATGACAACATTTCTTAAAAAAGCACAGTTGTTTCTTCTGGAAGGCTTAAATAACAGGCTCAAAATAATCTTCATTTGCATGATCAAAGGCACAAATCCCTGACCTTCAATGTCTCTTGTTCTTCATTTCCCATTTACTTCTCCTGCCCTATCTTTCCATTTAAAGCATCATCAGAGCACTGAAGCTCTGTGCTCTGCCCAAGGTTAACCTCCATTATTCACATAAACAGACACAAGACAGCACACAAATATCTACACAAATGATAAGGACATTGCTTTTTCGCTAGATTCCTGTTATGCAAATACTCAGAATTATTTCATGTTAGTATTTTTAATACATTTAAATGAAGTACAGTGTGAGTGGTTTTTGATGTTAATGTAGAGCTACAGAAAGAGAATTTTACAACTAATAATGCTATTCTTTTGAGCTTTCTGTTCATCAAAAATGAATCATTTTTGCAAAGCTGATAAACTCCGAACTTTGTCAATTTAGTTTGCCTGTTGTTAATATTATGGTTATGGCTGCTGCTTCTGTTGTTATAAAAAACATACTATGTTTTTATTGTTCTGATATGAAAAAAAGAAGAAGAAAAAAAAAAAAGTAGAACACTGAATAAATATCGGTTCTGGATATCAGTTACAGGACATACAAATAATTAACATCAGTTTAAAAATAAAACAAATAATGTCATTTGAAAGGGACTGTAATGCAGCGCATTACTGATTTTATTTGCAACTTTTGGCAATGAATAATTAGTCCATGGAGTTAGCTGTTCTGAACACATCTGAATTTAGAAACATATTAAATTTGAATGCATCATACAAACTAGAGACCGTCCGATAATCGGTTTGAATGATGATAATCACTTTTTATTAATCCAATATCGATTTTGTAATATTGGATCCACCAACAATGTATGACAATGTATAATTATTCAGCCTAATGACACACATTTCTTGAGAATGACCCAATTCCACAAAATCTCACACACCTGGCTGGCAGGTACAGGTGTAGTTTTGTCCTTCATCTCTCTGTCTGAGGTCAGTACAGGTGCCGTTGTTCTCGCAGGGCTTCAGGTGACATGCGTCAAACTCCTCACAGAAGATCCCAGAGTAACCATCATCACACTGACAGTAAAATGTATCCTGTGATTCACATTTAAACACACATCATCAAATGCTCACATGTACTCTGGACAGAAAGAACAACAACTAAACAAAGGTAACTGTAATATCAGCACTTTGGAAAGAAAAACAGCAACACAGAGTCGTAATACTGGCCTTTCAGTTCTCTAAAAAGAGAAACTATGAGAACACATAACACATATTAAGATCTGAGGTCATTACCACAGAGGACTGGGTGATGCATTTTCCTTTCCCAGAGCATTGTGGGTCACTGAATCCACTGCCGGGCTCCACACAGTTATTAGTTTTTACATTAAGATGCAGCCTCAGAGTGACTTCTGGGCCAGAGGGTGCACCAATGTGCAGAACACCTACATGGAGAGAGATAAACAGAAAAAGTTAACAGTTGCAACAAAGAATAAAGATACCTTTTTTCAAAGAAAGGTTAATTATTATTTATATATTATTAGGCTGAAACCCTATTGTAAATTTAGAATGGTCATGGATCAGTGAGTTTCATGTAAAACTGACTGCAGACCCATTCACACCAAGCACAATAATGATAACTATAACTATAAAGATAACATTCTAAAAAATTATTTCAAATTTAAACAAATAGCAGAGTTCACACCATGACTATAACGATAACGATAACGATACAGGGGGATCACTTTCAGAATGATTTTTTTTTACCACGTTAAACGATAAAACACTGACAGCTAATCAGACTTCATTCAAATTTAAAGGGCTTTGCATGTGAAAACAGACAGAGAAACATAAAGCATAAAATTACTCAAGAATTCAGCGCTAGTTTTACAACATCGTCTTTGTTGTAGATAGTTTACACTAGATTCACTGTTTAGATGTGCTCGAGACGTGCATGCTGATAACATCTACTGGTTAAAATCGTGCAACAAAAACAAACCTCGCTGTTTGCTGGTGTGGACACAAATACAGTTATTGTTGTATTTAAGCAATAAGGTACGAGAGGCCGTGCTGTATCATGAATAAATCACGGCTGAAGGGCGTTGTTAGGCACGACGCGAAGCGGAGTGCCTGCAACCCCTTCAGCCGTGATTTATTCATGATACAGCACGGCCTCAAGTACCTTATTGCTTTTATAAAACGGTTACCACACAATGAAAATATTAAAATCAAAAATATATATTAATTTATATATATTAAGTTGTACGTTTTCATAAAGTAAAATCATTAACTGCCTTCCGCTGTAAAAAGTAGTCCCTAACTGCTGCAGCTGTGTTTACGTTGCTAAGGGTGGTTGCTAAGGGGGTTCAATGATACACAAAACCGTTGAGTGAAGCGGTCATAGCAGTGCCGTATCATGAATACGACACAGCTGCTGACCAATCAGAATTGAGGAATGGAACTAACCGTTTTATAATTATAGTTATGGAGTGTCTATTAACACTAAGTGCATATAGCCCGCCTTGTGATGTGTGATTGGGATAGTCAACACTATAACAGATGGTTGGCTTCAGTGGTGCAGAGGATAAATCGTGTGTTTCACTCTTTTCGACGTGACCAACCCAGGTTCGAATCCCCCTTCTGGCTAACATATTTTCTCCTTTTTCAAATCTCATATCATATAGGCATTTATTTTCAATAAAAATGAAGGACATAATTACAAAAAGTTGAAAATAAAGTAACGGTTAAGGCTGGTGTAGGGAGGGCTTATTGTCCCAATAAGGCAGTGCCATTCAATAAATTGAATTAAAACTATTATTTACACTCAGTATGTAATTACTGCATACTGTTTAAATGTACTGCAATACTGAGGTGCATGTATTTGCAATAAGTATTATAAATATCAGAAAATCCTGCTATTTCAACATAGTGTAAGTAGCATCTATTGCTATTTGCACTTAGTGTAAATAGCCTCTATCACTATTTACTATATAGACTATTTACACAGTGCAAATAGCCGCTGTCATATAGTTATCATTATCGCTCTTGATGTGAACGGGCCTTTAGTCGTAGAGACTTGAAACTTGGAGGGATGGTAGTACTCACACTGCCTACAATGTGACCGAATGTTCCCTTCCGGGAACTCGCGCTGCGTCATCAACGCTTTGGGGAACGCCATTGGCGGGCAGCATTCTGAGTCATAATCTAACAACCAATCGTACGACGGGAGTGACGTCACAGGCGCGGTGACGTCAGCGACCAGGAAGTGTAAAGCACGTGCGTTTGAAGCCGGCAGCTTTTGTCATTCAGCGAGAGCGCTCTCTGTCTGTGTCTGTCTTACATATTGCTGTTTTTGTGCCAGTTTGCACACATTTATTTTGAGCAATATGTCAACCAGAGGGGGAAAGAGAGTTTCTTTGGTGGTTCAGCAGCCACATAGACGGTGTGTTCCTCCCTGCCAACGTTTCATTGTTGGTGGGGATACACATAGTCTATGTGTGGTCTGCTTGGGTGCGGATCCCGATCCCGGAAGTCCCTCTTCGAGGAGGGAGCTTTCGCTAGCGTTCCTCGCGGGTCTGGCCCGGCTTCCGCCGAGGCGGAGCGGCAGCTGCAATCGTGGGGTTCGCAGCTAGATCTACTGGAGGGAATGGAGACGGGTGAACCCCTATCTCCTTTCTCACCCGGTGGATCGAGTGATCTCCTCTTGGATGTGGAAGCCGGCACTGCGGTTTCTTCCCCCCGAGAGGAGGTTTCAGGGCTTCTCCTATCTTCCTCCGAGGAGGTTGATGTGGAGAGCCTTGAAGAACCCCAACCGCCCCCCCCCCCGTTCGCCTCACTATGAGGAGCTGGTGGAGCTGGTGGAGGTGCTGACTAGTGCGGTAGCCAAGCTCAACATCTCTTGCCCCGCTGAACAACAAAATGAGCCGCAGCGAAGCAGACTTGATGAACGCTTCCTGCGGACAAAGTCAGCACCTCCCAAACAGAGCCTTCCCTTCTTCCCCGATCTGCACAAAGAAATTTCCAGATCGTGGGAGAAGCCGTACTCATTTCGCCTTTTTAACCCCTCAGAGAATTACGGCAATGTGGGGGGTTCAGATGAGTACGGTTATAAGACGATGCCACGGGTGGAACAGACGCTGGCTAGCTATCTGTCCCATGGTTCGGCGTCGTCTTTGAAGGCTCCATCCTTGCCCACCAAGCCACTAAAAGTTACATCTAGCTTGATGGGCAAGGCGTACACGGCAGCAGGTCAGGCTGGTTCTTGCCTTCACACCATGGCAATTCTCCAAGCAACCAAGCCGACCTGCTAAAAGAGTTAAGCGACGGTGAGGAGGTTAATGTCACAGAAATGCGCAGTACGGCAGATCTCGCTCTCCGCGCCACCAAGGAGACCGCTCGCTCCATCGGGCGGTCTATGGCAGCCCTGGTGGCCGCGGAGAGGCATCTGTGGCTGACCCTGTCCGGATTGAAAGATAAGGACAGGGTCACGCTTCTGGACGCCCCCCTGCATCCCTCTGGCCTCTTCGGTGCCTCTGTTGACGCTGTTGTCGGCAGACACCAGGAGGCTCGTAAGCAGGCGGCGGCGTTCCAGAGGTACCTTCCTCGCCGCGTTTACTCTTCTGAGGCTGCTAGACAGGAGCAGCCTCAGCTGTGTACGAGCTCGTCGTATAGAGAGGCACAAAAGCAGAGTGTTGCTGCCCGTGCTCCTCCGGCGAAGCCTAGAGGGCGGGGCCAGCAACGCTCTAAGTCGGGGGCCTCTAAGAAGAGGCCTGACCTGTGGGTCGTCCTCCAATCTAAGAGGTCCTCGGCTAAGTGGCCCTGACGGTTGTGCCACAGGGCCGATGAGGGCAGCCCCTCTCGGGGGGGTTCGCGGTGCACCACAGCCCATGGTCATCACACCTCCTTGGGGCCCTCAGGAGATCTGTCAGCTAACCCTGCCAGTGTTACAGGGTGCGGCAATCTCCCTCGAACATCATCTTCTAGTTGTTCCGCCTAGAAACGTAGCGGACCTAGAAAGTTCGCAACCCCCACGGGGGTCCTCAGAGCAACTAATTCAGGTGCATCCTGCCAGCTCGCTGTTACAGGTCACCAAATCAGTTCCTCAAATAAATCCAGAAACCAGTCTCGAGAGGCTGGTTCCCTCAGTAGAATTTCTGGCAGCGTGGAAACTACTGCCGAATATTTCTACATGGGTCCTGCGCACTGTAGAGAAAGGTTATTGCATTCAATTCGGTGCCAAGCCGCCACCTTTCAACGGGGTATTTCCAACTCTTGTAAACCCCGAGCAGGGTCTGGTAATGGAACAGGAAGTAGAAACTCTCTTGAGGAAGTTGGCCATCGAGGTGGTCCCTCCTCAAAACAGAGAGTCCGGGTTCTACAGCCGGTACTTCATTGTTCCCAAGAAGGATGGAGGGCTTCGGCCCATTTTAGATCTCAGACAGTTGAACCGCTCAGTCAAGAAACTGAAGTTCAAGATGTTAACTGTCAAACATGTAGTGTCTCAAATCAGGTCCGAGGACTGGTTTGTCACGATAGATCTAAAGGACGCATATTTTCACGGCTCCATCCTTCCACAACACAGGAACTTTCTCAGGTTCGCTTTCAGGGGCAAAGCTTACCAATACAGAGTTCTTCCTTTCGGCCTAGCTCTCTCACCCCGAACTTTCACAAAGTGTGTGGATGCTGTCTGGCTCCTCCGCGACTCCAGGGCATCCGTATACTCAATTACATAGACGACTGGCTGATCCTAGCCAGCTCAGAACAGTTAGCGGTTCAACATCGAGGTGTTGTTCTCGCTCACATGAAAGAACTGGGGTTGAGACTCAACACCAAGAAGAGTGTGCTTTCTCCATTACAGAGAACCACTTATCTAGGTGAAATTTGGGATTCGACCACGATGCAGGCACGAATGTCACCTGCACGGGTCGAGTCGATCCTTACTGCAGTAAATGCGGTCAAGCTAGGCCTGTCACTCACTGTCAAGCAGTTCCAAGTACTGTTAGGTCTTATGGCAGCAGCATCCAACGTGATACCTTTTGGTCTGCTGTACATGAGACCACGCAAGATCAAGACGTAGGCATTGCCTACGTGCCTTGGCCATGTGGAAGAAACCCTGGTTCCTTTCTCAGGGTCCGGTGCTGGGAGCTCCTTGTTGCCGCGTCACGCTAGCGACAGATGCATCCCTCACCAGGTGGGGAGCGGTCATGAGTGGTCGCTCAGCCCAAGGCCTATGGAGCGATCACCGTCTCTCCTGGCACATAAATTGCCTAGAGATGCTGGCCGTATTCCAGGCCCTGAAGTGTTTCCTTCCAGACCTGAGAAACCGTCACGTGCTTGTCTGTACAGACAGCACTGCGGTAGTCTACTATATAAATCACCAAGGAGTTCTCCGCTCACGCCCCATATACAAGCTGGCGTACCGGATCCTCCTGTGGTCTCAAGGAAAACTTCTCTCCCTGAGAGCAGTCCATATTCTTGGACATCTGAATGTGGGAGCAGACGTCCTGTCGAGGCAGGGGCCGAGGCCCGGGGAATGGATGCTTCACCCACAAGTAGCGAAGCAGATCTGGAGAGTGTTTGGCCAGGCTCAGGTGGACCTCTTTGCGACTCGAGAGACATCGCAATGTCCCCTCTGGTACTCTCTAGTTCCTCCAGCTCCTCTTGGACTGGATGCCATGGTACAGACGTGGCCGAGGCTTCGTCTGTACGCATTTCCCCCGATCGCTCTGCTCCCGGGAGTTCTGGAAAGGGTACGCCGGTATCAAGTGCGGCTGCTGCTAATAGCCCCGTACTGGCCTGCCCGAGTATGGTTCTCGGACATAGTCCTGTTTGTTTCATGGTGTCATGAACACCGTTTAGACCCAGTTAACTACCCGATAGGTACAGTACTGGAGTTTCTACAAATCCGTCTTTCCGCAGGGCTAGCTCACTCCACCCTGAAGGTGTACGTGGCGGCTATATCTGCCTACCACGCCCCCCACGGTGGCCTCTCAGTGGGCAGAAACCCCCTGGTCATACGTTTCCTCCGTGGTGCACTCAGGCTGAGGCCTCGAGTGAAACCGAGAGTTCCTACGTGGGACTTAGCTGTGGTGTTAGAAGCTCTATGTAAGCCTCCATTCGAGCCCATAGAGGAGATCTCAGATCGCATGCTTACTATAAAGACAGCACTGCTGCTAGCTCTTACCTCTCTAAAGAGAGTTGGGGACCTACAGGCCCTCTCAGTGGCCCCTTCACACATTGACTTTGCCCCAGGGATGGCCAAAGCATTTCTCTACCCAAGAGCTGGGTACGTTCCCAAGGTCCCGTCCCTAACACCACAGCCAATCACGCTCCAAGCGTTTTATCCTCCTCCATTCGTGGAGCCCGACCATCGGAAGTATAACTTAATGTGTCCAGTAAGAGCACTAGACACATACGTCCACAGAGCTGCCATGTGGCATAAATCAGAGCAACTTTTTGTCTGTTTCGGCCCTCCAAAAAGGGGGTGCCCGGAAAGCCCACTATTAGTAGATGGATCGTAGATGCCATTTCTACTGCCTAAGAAGTCCTCTGGTCTCCCATCCCCGTTGGGAGTCAAGGCTCACTCCACTCGAGGTTTATCTGCCTCTAAAGCTCTGATGGCAGGTGTCCCTATCCAGGACATCTGCAGTGCTGCGGGTTGGTCCTCGCCTCTGACGTTCGTCAGATTTTATGAACTCGACCTCAGAGCCACTCCTGGCTCCTTTGTCCTCTCGCCTTAGCAAAAAGGCTAGGCCCAGAAATTCAGCCCTCCTCCTTAGCACAGGAGGAGACTTCTCAAAAGGCGCATTCTTTCTATCAAGTAAAAAGAAAGTTTTATCCCTCTCGCTCTGGCAAGCTTCCCAGACGGAGGTGTACTACTCTCTCCTCGAGTGCCTGAGGGCCGAGGAGTATTTCTCCCCCTGTGCTGGTCGCATGACAGGCAGTGGTCGAGAACCCTATCCTCGTGTGCCTGAGGGCCGAGGATCACATTGCCCTCTTGTCCGTGAATACTAGACAGAGGCTTATACCCCTCGCGTCCTGGCAAGGTTACCAGGCCGAGTCACTTTGGGTCCCTCTTGTTCTGGCTCTTCCCAGACAAAGGACTACCACCTCTCCTAGTGTGCCTAAGGGCCGAGGAGTACCTCTTGCTCTGGCTGGCTACCAGACAAAGGTGTACCATTGTTTTCCTCGTGTGCCCGATGGCCGAGGATCACATTGCCCTCTTGTCCGTGGATACTAGACAAAGGCCTATACTTCTCGCTTCCTGGCAAGGTCACCAGGCCGAGTCATTTTGAGTCCCTTTTATTCTGGCTTTTTCCAGACAAATGGCTACCACCTCTCCTCGTGTGCCTGAGGGCCGAGGAGCATCTGGGCTGAGGACTATTTCTCCCTCCGGTCCTGGGAGTTTCCCAGACGGAGATGTATTTTCCCTCGTGTTTCCTGGCGGTCCCCCAGGCAGAGGTGTATTCCTCCCTCTGCTTCCTGGCAATAAAGATTCACCAGACAGAGGTGTATTATCTCTCACATCCTGGCAATTTCCCCAGGCGGAGATCTTCCAGTGTCCTGGCAGGTAAGTATTACAGCCACTGGCCTTTTCTCTCTTGTTCTGGCAGTTCACCAGACAGAGGTGTATTACTTCTCTGGCGTGATTCACCAGACTCAAAGCTTTCCTTCCCTTGGCCTAGCAACACAGACATTAGGCAGGGATTTGGAATCATGGGGGCGTTGACATCTCGTTCCCCAAAGCGTTGATGACGTATGTAACCCTAGTTCCCTGAGGGAACGAGACGCTGCGTCATGGACCATAATTCCCGCATCCCTGCGGAGCTCGCTTCATTCCTAGAGCTGCCACCGGCTTCAAACGCACGTGCTTTATACTTCCTGGTCGCTGACGTCACCGCGCCTGTGACGTCACTCCCGTCGTACGATTGGTTGTTAGACTATGACTCAGAATGCTGCCCGCCAATGGCGTTCCCCAAAGCGTTGATGACGCAGCGTCTCGTTCCTTCAGGGAACTAGGCGGGCCAGAGGTGAGCTAAGCTGATGACGACAGCGCTGCGATGTCCCGAATGAAGATGGCTACAGATGAACACCAGTTGTTTGAAACAGCTTTGGCCGCTACAATGAACGAGTTAGACTTGGCTTTTCATATAAAATTTGCGCTCGAATTGTTCCTTTGCAAGAAGGATGTTTTTGCTGTTTGCCGACTGGATACGGCAAGAGTTTAATCTATCAGTTAGCGTGTATCAACGTGTATTGTTGTGATTGGTCGTGGCGTTATCCAATTGCGTGCAGTGAGAGTTTCAAATGCATGCTTGGTGCCGCCCCTCGAGTTAGGCTTTTTTCATTGCTCTATGCCAGACCCTTAATCTTAATAGATTAGGGACTGTATTTTTTCCAGGCTAACTTTGTGAACTAGTCCCAGATTTTAGATAGTGTCCGATCGAAACCAAACAAGTACAGAAAGAATCTCTGGAGAGTGAATAGCAATAGTTAAACTTTCGACTCTCCACCCTGTTGAAAAATCCAGCATATGCTGGTAAGGTAGGTTTTGATGCTGGGATGCTGGTTTTAGCTGGTTTATGATGGTCCTTAGCTGGTTTATGCGGATCCTTTGCTGGTTTATTCTGGGGACCCAGCATTAAAACCTACCTAACCAGCATATGCTGTTTTTTTCAACAGGGCGTCGCAAAGGGACGCCAAAACGTTCAAAAGGGGCAGGGCCATTTTTAGTAAAATGCCTAAAACTCGGAATGGAACGGAATGAACGGAATGAGATATCTTCGCCAAAATCAGAACACTTATGTAACAGCTCAATCTGAGGTCACAGGAAAAAAAATAATAGCTTGGCCACTTGGTGGCGCTATTAGAGGGGGAAAAAACTGTACAACCATTGTCCTTTCAACATGAAAATCGGTGTGAACGGTTCTGGGTCAAAAGTGACACAAGTGTCTATAAGAACATTTGTGTATCTCAAAATTTTGAGAATTTTGAGCATCTGTTAGACAAAGACCAATCGGAAAAAACTCGGTGGGCTTGCTTGACTCATGGCCATAAAGGTCTGAGAGAAATTTAAAAGAAATAGGGAATTACATTTTTCCGAGGTTGGTTGTAAACGATTGTATGTTGCACGTTTTTTTTTTGCACATATGCACTATATGTATAGCATATGATAGAACTTTTCATTCTGGACAACTTTGCCTCTCTTGTCAATCAAATCATTTGTTAAATGACTGAGATGTCAACAACCTACTTTCGCAAACTACTCATAGGTTTTTTGCTCAATCTGGAAAAGAAAACACTGCAGTACAACTCTCTAGGTCAAGAATTATCAATACATTTTGAATATTACCCTTAGGGAGGCTATAACAGGGTCCTTTAGAAAAAGGGCCCATCCAAATTTACCCAAAGTCCTATAAAGCCTAAAATA
>NC_133371.1:9232078-9269323 GCF_049309525.1 Garra rufa
ATTATTCAACCCATCCATGATGTCCTTCATATGGTCATGTTTTCCCCTTACTGCTGCAGTAAAACAACTCCATAACAGGACTGGCCCACCTCCATGTTTGACCATGGAGATGGTGTTCTGCTGCTTATAAGCTTTGCCTTTTTTGCACCAGACATACCGCTGATCTATGGGTCCAAAAAGTTCCAGTTTGGTCACATGACTCCATAAAACATTCAAGTCATCCTTTTTGTTCTTCTTGGTCACGAGTGGTATTTGGCAAGATGCCTCAACATGAAGGCCATACTTGTCTAATGTTCTTCTTATGTACTGCATTGAAATGATTTTCCTCCTTTCGTCAGGTCATCTTGCAAGTCTTTGGCTGCACATTGCAGGTTTTTCTCAGTTGCTCTGATCAAAAATTTTATGACAGTGTGCTTTTTTGTTCAACACCCTCAAATCTTTAAACCAAGCAATAAGGCTGCCAGCGGTGTCTTTATGAACTTTTACTGTCTTGGAAATCTTAATGTAGCCTTAGACTTTCTAATATAATACAATTATAAACATATTAGCTACTCAAACTTCAGCACATGCATTTATGTATGTAACAGCTCAATACGTTTTTTTTTTATATAACTTCTAAAGCAGGGCTATTCAATTGGCGGCCCGCCAATCATCTTCGTCCGGCCCGAGGAAGCAGCAGGTGGCTTGAATGGTTTTTGCACTAGTTTGTCCACTAGGCGGCGGGCCAGCCAAAAAAGAAAAGCAAGAGAGCCAAGAACAACAACAATCTACCGGAGATCGCAACATCATCAATAGACGGCAGATTTGACAAGCGCTTGTAGGGCTCCAGACTGCGACCAAATGGTCGCATTTTTTCTGCCGGTGTGACTAAATTTTGTGAGCGGTCGCAATGGCGCGACCACCGCGTTATTCAACTCATAAGCGCTGCGATTTCTGTTTCATATGAGAAACATTAAACGGCAAACGAAGCGAAAGAGAAACCAAAGCGCGCCACATTTGATCTAAGCAGCGCGGACCGTTTATCAGCTCGGACCGCAACGCAAACACACTTGTCCGAGCTCAGGACAGCATCGGGAACCAAAGTTGATTTCGCGACACTGTTACTGCACAGTGCTGCGAGATCCAGTGAAAAGTGTTTGAATTCGCCCAGAATGAATTAAGGTTGCTGAAAGATCAGTGAGAATCATTCAAATTCTGCTCAGAATTCTGTTTTTAACAGCGCTGATGTACGCTATGTCAGACAACCAGAAGTCACACCAACTTAAGCAAAGTCGAATGTTATTACATTATTCATTTCAGGGTTTGTACAACCTTTTGAGAGAGAAATTCAAGCACTTTTCAATGACTTTCAAGCATTTTGCACAACCATTTTAAGCACTTTAAAGCTCTTATGATCCAATTTGAATGTTATCTTGATGGCCAAAATATACTTTGTGGTAAACAAACACTTATGTAAAATTAAAAACATAAAATATCGATTATAACCAGTATATGGCAATAATAATCTGTCTATTTTATGCATATACAATTTATAGTTTATGTGAAGATTGTTTTAAAATCACCTAAATTAAAAGCTGTTATATATTTCAGAGCCTATTAAATGTTGGGCTTTCAATTCTACTGTAATGTTGAGTGGACATAATT
Organism: Garra rufa; assembly: GCF_049309525.1. Lineage (NCBI taxonomy): Eukaryota > Metazoa > Chordata > Actinopteri > Cypriniformes > Cyprinidae > Garra > Garra rufa. The sequence continues at coordinate 9,233,723 of NC_133371.1, forward strand.
AATATGTAAAACTGAGAGAAAATTCATTTAATAGAGTCACCAGTAGCAATATTGAAATCAATACTTCATTAATAATAGGCTACTTGGTAAAAAGATGTTATTAAACACATATTTAAAAATACTTTGTTGTTTCTACCTTAATTTGAAGGTTCATTGTGAAATTATGACAGTATAAATATATAAATATGCGATTATTCATGATTAATTACAAACAAATGTGTGATTTTTTTTTTTAATTGATTGACAGACAGCACCTTAACCTTTTATAGATGTTGGCAGGGGCGGACTGGCCGTCTGGACGTTCTGGAGAATACCAGAACGGCCGCTGCAGCAGAACGGCCGTCGGCCTCCTCTGTGCAGCCGTCACCGTTTTTTTTCTTGCTTATAATTTACTGTTGTTCCATGTCAAGACCGATAGGTGGCAACAATGCGCCTACAAGCCCATAGATGCGCAAGCTCACTCGTCAATGCTTGTCACTCAACCGTTTACAAGTGAAGTGCAGATGGGAGAAAGAACATGGATACTGCAGGTGTTGGTAATACGAAAAAAAGGAAAGAAAAGGGTGGGGCTGAGAAGGTGAGGGGAAAAAAAACAGGATATAAACATGCCGCAGCATTAACATGAAGGCAGAAGAAATATTTAATAAGTAATTAAACCGTTTTTGTGCACACTGCAAAAACTTCATCTAATCAAGTAAAAAAAATCTTGTTTCCAGCTAAGAAGTATTTTTAACCTTGTTACTTATATAGGTGTTAGATTATTAATCTTATATTGAGTAGGCTATATATGCCTTATTTTTTAGAATTCTTACCAAGTGTCATTTGTCTTGTTTCATTGGCAGATTATTTCACTTAATTTAAGAATTTTTCGACTAAAATCAAGTATTTTAAGGGTTAGGTTAGTCGAAAGCTTCTTAAATTAAGCAAAATAATCTGCCAATGTAATAAGACAAATTGCACTTGCTAAGAATTCTCAAAATAAGACAAATATACTCAAAATAAGATTAATAATATAACATCTTCTGCTCTTGCTTAGAATATAAGTCTCAAAACAAGATCAAAAATACTTCTTAGCTGGAAACAAGATTTTTTGACTTGGTTAGATGAACAGTTTTTACAGTGCCGTATGTTTTTGCACAAATTAATTTAGAGATTAGTAAGTAATAAATATAGTTTATGATTGCATGGAATAGATGACGTAATACATAAACCCCGTTTTTTTTACCTGCATATTTTTCAGCAGAGAGACATTAAAAGAGTGCTGTTTATTTCTGTGAGTATTCTACACTATGCTTTTTAACACATCTTTTAGTCAACATCAGAGATAATGCTATAATTTGGAAGGTAAAACATCATGGGTTAAGAATTAAGTATTTTGAGACCCGTGTCTGTTGCTGATTAGCTTTCACACACTGTTGTTGTGGGCTGAGCCGAGTCAAAGACCAGGGCTGTTTTTTAGTCCCAGTCCGCCACTGGATGTTGGTGTTGGTAATATTAGTTCATTTTAGTGAAAATGCATTTCAGTGTAATTGTATAGGCCCCCTAGAAAAAGATCGGGACGGCCCCCATCCCCTTGGCCCGCTTCAAATTTCCAGTTCGATAATCCGGCCCTCAAATGGATCTAATTGAATAGCCCTGTTCTAAAGGCTTACTTGTGTTTTAAGACAATTCCCTACCATAATATAAATGACTTAAAACAGAAATGTTGAATAGGGGTTGAATAATTTTGACATAGCTGTGTTATTAAAAACATTACATTATATCTGACATTATCATTTTAATATGCCAGTAAACAGCTGTAGATGCAAATTTTATAAAGTCCTGGATCTTCAGAAAAGCTTGTATTTGTAAAGTACTGCAGTCTCTGGGGGCTTGAATAAATAAATTACATATCTAACATATCCAAAAAAAAAAAATGTCCAGATGTCCTTGTCTTAACAATATAACAAATAATTTATTAACATTTTTTGTTACGTTATATTATACAAACTTTTGTTTCGACCCCTGAGTTTATTTGTAATTGAGAGATGTGCAACAGTTGTTCCTGTGTCATTTAGAACTAAACAGACTAAATTTGTCTATAAAGACAACTAATTTATCTAAAATGTTTGTTTCAAATACATTTTTAAAACTTTTTTGTTCACACTTTAGTTTGAGGACTAGTTCTCACTATTAATTAACTATTAAGTATGACTTTTGTCTCAAAAAACTCCTAATTTGCTGCTTAGTAATAGTAGGTAGTTGTTTAGTTTAGGTATGGAGTATGGATAAGCAATCTAAAATATTGTCATGCAGAATAAGATATGAGATGTCTTTTTGATGTGTGTGTTTACATCTCTAGGACATTTACTTTCAGACGTCAAATAGACATTTTGAAGATTCATTTAATTTGACTTGGAATGTATGTAAAACTGACATCTTAAAGACATTTATGAGATGTTTGTACACAGCAGATGCTTTGCAGATAAAGTGATCTTTAACAGATGTGCGTGTGCTATCTGCGATGTGCTTTATAAGTACTAATAAACAGCCAATATGCTAGTAATTAGATGCTAATAAGCAACTAGTTAATAGTTTGAACTGGTCCCTAAAATAAAGTGTTTCCATTTTTTAATGAACTATTACAGTTACAGTGGTGTGAAAAAGTGTTGGCCCCCTTTCTGATTTTTTATTTTTTTGCATGTTTGTCACACTTCAATGTTTCAGATCATCAAACAAATTTAAATATTAATCAAAGATAACACAAGTAAACACAACATGCAGTTTTTGAATGAAGTTTTTTTATTATAAAGGGAAAACAAAATCCAAACCCACATGGCCCTGTGTGGAAAAAGTGTTTGCCCCCTAAACTTAATAACTGGTTGATGTTGTTGTGGGGTCTTTTGTGACCTCTTGGATGAGTCGTCGCTGTGCTCTTGGGGTAATTTTGGTCGGCCGGCCACTCCTGGGAAGGTTCACCACTGTTCCATGTTTTCGCCATTTGTGGATAATGGCTCTCACTGTGGTTCGCTGCAGTCCCAAAGCTTTAGAAATGGCTTTATAACCTTTTCCAGACTGATAGATCTCAATTACTTTCTTTCTCATTTGTTCCTGAATTTCTTTGGATCTCAAACACTTTTTCACACAGGGCCATGTGGGTTTGGATTTTTTTTTTTCCCTTCATAAAAAACCCCTTCATTTAAAAACTGCATGTTATGTTTACTTGTGTTATCTTTGATTAATATTTAAATTAGTTTGATGATCTGAAACATTAAAGTGTGACAAACATACAAAAGAAAATCATTAAGGGGGCCAAAACTTTTTCACACCACTGTATATCACACTATTTATCCTGTCGGACTAAGTATCGACATGACTGTGACCAACTGTGATATTCAGTTCAACGTGATGATATTTAACATGATAGTCCACCCAAAAAATGAAAACATCAACATTTACTAATCTTCATGTCATTTCAAACTTGGAAGCATGTTCGTAACCAACAGTTTTGGTGACCAGTGACTTCAAATTTATTGAGACATTTCTCAGAATCTCTCTCAAAACCCTCCATAAACGAAAGGGTGTTTGTGAGTTTTCAATGTTAAATGCGGTTTGCAGCAGCAGTAACTGTGTGTTTCCAGCTACAGCATTGTGACTGCCTGTGTGGTTGTCATGGTAACCAGCAGGCGGAGCAATTGAAGATGAGATTCTTATGGAAGTGCATTGAGGGCGTCTGCCATCATAAAACACAACTCCACTTCACAACAGACTTACGATCCATCTTTATATGGATGTAGAGTCTGCTGTTCAGTGAGAAGAATGTTTAGAAAGGTTCTCGGGCCTCATATATGATTTTACTGTAATTGGACAGTTAAAAGAACGAAGTAGATGTTGGATGTTGAGTTGCTTGAAGAATGTACAGGATGTTCTGTACATTACTGCTGGAGACTGTGGAGGTAAATAATAAGCTGCTTACCGACAGAAATGAGAATGATATTTTTGCCAAGACGTTGGCATGCAATTACTGTGATGTTCTGAGTCATTTCTAGTGTACTGCAATGCAGATTTAGGATGTTCTAAGTGGATACCAGAGCTGGCTAGTAACTGATTACATGTAATCTGGATTACGTAATCAGATTCCAAAAATTAAATACTTTTAACTACATTTTAAAATATTCGTAATTATACTACAGTTAATTTTTTATTGATTACAACGGAGCTAAAGGCACCCCCAAGAAAAAAATTTGCTTTTCACTGTGGCCAAAGTGTATGATTTTGTTTAAAGATCTCATAAATGCATGGGGTAAAAGGCACACAGTATTAATGCAAATACTTTAGCTAAAATAATGTTTTGTTTTTTTAATAGTGTAAGTTATTACTTGTTCAAAACAATCACTTTAGCAAAGTTTGTACTACTTTCTGCTTATTTTGATAAATAATTATTTTTTGTTGAATAAATATACTGTCATTAAACTGTTAATATATAACATATATTTTAAAATACAAAATAATTTTAAAATATAAAGATTCTGAAAGCTTTGATGGAGATCCCCTAATAATTTAATATAGATTTACAGTAGTAACAACAAATTATATTTTATTATGATATGATTAATAGCATGTTTTTAAATATGATGGTTTCATTCTAATCATGGTGATTATCTCTAAGATGGACACCCTATATAATATATGATGTTTACCATCTGAATCTAACAATGTCATGTTAACAAATGAAAAAGTCAGCCTTCTATTAATTATCGTGTTAATTATTGTGCATTTTAGCCCCAGTAGGGGCACTTTTTACCCCAAATACCATACTTTTACATATTCTTTCGTTTTTTTAAAAAACGAAAAATCTTAAAACTGAAAAAGACTTTTGCCTCAAGATATATTGAATCATTTTAGCGGTTCTCATTTGCTACTTAAATCTACAACATTTTTAAAACTTCAAATATTAGATCATCAAGTCTCAAAGCCATGGATCCCATTGACTGCCATTATCAGATTGACTGACTGCAACAGTTTGAGTTAAAAATCTTTGTTTGTGTTCTACTGAAGAAACAAAGTCACCTACATCTTGGATGCCCTGGGGGTAAGCAGATATGCATTACATTTTAATTTTTTTAACGAAATATCCCTTTAATAAACTCCTATTTTGCAACTTACAATAAGCTTTATTTTTAGCTCAGGTTCATTAAATAATATTAACAGATATTATCGATAAAATAAATGGCCACACTTTAGTTTGGACACCAATTCTCACTATTAAAGGAGAAGTCCGGTGTGATATTGACATAAAGTGTGTTGAATCATGATACCGGGTGTGAACTTACCCTTCATATCTCATCTCGGCTTGTCCACTGCAGTCCGAAATCTGGCGTTAGTTAGCCGATGCTAACAACAAGTTGTCAATGAGGGTGAATAGGGCATCGGACTAGCCATGTAAATAAATCACTGTTTTACACCATTTAAGAGGCACAAAGTAGCACCACACTTCATTGGTAGACTTGCAAGGGCCCTGACATTTAAAACAAGACATTGAGAACTTTGAAAAAGCACCGGTAGTTTATTTACAAGAAGATTTATACAGACATTCCCCTTAGTAAAATTACAGATCGCCGCCATCTTGAATTTAGTGACGAGCAGGAAGGAAACGTCTAGGTTACGAAGGTAACCCTCGTTCCCTGAACAACTTCACGTGCTGACAAGTATACGTGCCGGCAGGCGAAGTGTAATGTAACCTTCCCAACGCCCTGAGGCCCAATAAGGGGGCCTTTCCAGGCATGCCAGTTGTACTGAAGCATGGGTTGGGGGGGCGGAGCACATGAAATTTTTACATGTGGAATTGAGAATAATTCAATATATCCATAAAGGTTTTTAGGGATACATGAGGGAAACAGCGGAATCTTCCGCTGCAATAATGAAAAGTATAGCCACAACCTGCGGGGCGAAGGAGACCCAGGCAGGATCACAGTACAGGACTACTCCGCGCCTAGCCCTGACTGCGGGGCAGGAGGACCCAGGGTTCACCGGAGGGAACATTCTGGGAAATAGCGCACAGATCCACGTGGGAATGGCGTAGCAAACCGACACCAGCCGGTCTCCCGCTCACCTGTGAGTCCTTATGTTAGGACACGGGAGAACGGCCTCTACGCAAGGTTGTAGAACCTAGCGAAGGTATTAGGTGTCGCCCAGCCCGCAGCTCTCAGACATCTGCTAGTGAGGTGCCATGAGCCAAGGATCATGGCTGTCCCTGAGTATAACAGGGAGATGGCATCTACCACCCAATGAGCCAACCTCAGTTTGGGGACAGCATTCCCTTTCTGCTGAACCCCGAAGCAGAAAAGCTGCTCGGTGCACCTGAAGTGCCGAGTGATTCTATTTTCACACATTTATGGACACAACAACGCAAGGCTGGGTCTGCCTCCTCCAGGGCAGAGCTTGCAGGTTCACCACCTGATAGCGGAAAGGCGTGGTGGGAACCTTGGGCAAAAATATGAGCTGTGACACTTTGCTACACATGCAGGAACCGTGTGATCACCATTGCGTGTGTACACTCGTTGCAAACTTGACAAAACTTCACCTCTACAGCAGTGCTAACAAGCATATGCATTAAAGACACTGGAACTGCAATGCTACAGCATTGTACAGCATTGTAATGTATGTTTTAACGTAGTATTATGCACGTCGAGGGGGCTAGTTGGCCACCACTATAGCTAGCAATAGCTGTAGCAAACAATAGGTGATCGATCACAGATCGATACCTCATACAGCGCTCGCTGTTCTTGCCAAAGTTCAGCGAGTTTATCCTCTTTCTCAATAGTCCCAAGTCACCGTGTGGCGCTGTCATGTTCATCTTCTTCTGTGGTTTTCTTTAGCTTCTGATTGGTCATTTGCAGTTTGCTCAACAAATCAGCTCGTTCAACAGCACACATGTCACGTCTTCAATCCGACAGCTCCCGAAGTTTTTTGACATGTTTAAAAATGATCGTGAGGTCGTGAAATGCTCGTAAGGCACTCTGCTCGTCTCGTAAGTTGTCATACACCATACGAGCCCCGGCCATACGAGAATCATCATGGGACTTGATCGTGTTGAAGCGGTCTCACATGGAACAAGCTTAGTGGCAAGCGGCTAGAGCTGTCACGTGGCCCAGGAGCCTCAATTTTGAGAGGACCACTGATTGTGCCTGATAAACTCAGGGACTACAGCACTGACTGCGCGCTCTTGGTAGTAAGGCGGGCCGTCTTGTGGACCGAGTCAGGCTCCCGACCGAGAAAAAGTATTTTCCTCGGTTGGCCTGAAGGACCAGATGGCAGGGGTGCCGAAGCACCAGGTCCCTGTATTCGCACAACGGAACTCACGAGTGGGCTGGAAAGCACCAGTCGAAGAGCCGGTTGAAGACGCGAATTCCTGTCTGCCGAAGAGGGGACAGGGGAGCTCCCGTGGCCTAAAGAAGGCAGGGAGGAGAGGGGGACTGGCCAAATGGAAGCACCTCGCGCTGAAGCGCTCGAACCCCGGAGCAAACCGCAGAAGGGGTGTGCGTCGGGAGTGATCGAGACGCGACAACGGGTGCCCTTCAGGCAGATGGCTGCAACCCAGCCCTGGAGACGGAAACATACTTGTATGTGCTTCGTCGTGAGCATGTGTGTCGACAGCCTGAGAAGGGACCGGAACAGAGCTCCATCCAGGGCGGATGTTAACCCACCACTATAACTGGACACGTGAAGTCGGGACTGTAAGATCCTGACCTCGTCCCGGCTGGAGGGACAGGCTGGATCGCATCCTTCTCCAGTAAGAACGCTACCTCTGCAAGCAGAACAGAGGCACGCCTGCCCGAATAAGAATGTAAGGGGTACCTCTGAGTCTGGGCGGACGCCTGGTGCCGGGCCGTACCGTCCGTATCAACCAGCGTAGTGGTATCAAGGGAGCGTTGACCGACGTGACCGTGGTTGGGCAGCCTAGGGGAAGACAGAGAGGGAGACAAAACCCAGAAGGATGAACGTCCTGGAGAAGTGTCTAACTGCACTAAGCAGTGCTTACCTTCTTCCCTGGTTCCCGTGCTGGCGAAGGCCGGCCGCGAGTCTGGTTCCGAGGAGTGTAAGTGCTGCTCAGGAAGGAAACTCGAGGCCGAAGGCCAGAGGTGAGAAATTTTGCTCTTTCTGCGAAAATGTGGGTACCGTCGACCAATGGGCCGACGGCAGCATTGAAGTACACAGTAGCCCCCGGCCCTCCACTGGGAGCGGGGAGCGTAGATGTCAGCATCCCCTAAAGAGCAGTCTCAATCACCTCTGGAGGCCCGCGTCAGGGACGTTTCGCAGTCTTCTTGCGGGTGTTTCGGGCCGGTCCCTGTGCCGCGGGTGGTGCCGCTCTCCTGTGGCTGGCTCTGCGCTTGCGGGCCCCTTCCGCCAACCTGGCGTCGTGGGCCTCCGCGGGGGGCAGAGCTGTGGATGTTGCGGCCGCAGGGGGGCGCCTTCGGCGACATACAGGCGGAGGCGGTGACGTACAGGCGGAGGCGGCGTCCCCGGCGGCGGGATGGAAGCTTCGCGGCGGGGCAAGATGTGTTTGATCGCCTCCGTCTGTCTCTGAACTGCCGAGAACTGCTGGGCGAAGTCCTCGACAGTGTCGCCGAAAAGGCCACTCTGGGAGACGGGAGCGTCGAGAAAGCGTGCTTTGTCGGCATCTGCCATCTGGGCCAGAGTGAGCCATAGGTGTCCCTCCTGGACCACAGCCGTGGACATCACCTGACCAAGGGCCCGTGCCGCGACCTTCGTCGCTCGAAGGGTGAAGTCGGTGGCAGCGCGGAGTTCCTGCATCACGCCTTGGTCAGAACCACCCTCGTGCAGCTGTTCAACCCCTTGGCCTGGTAGACCTGCAGGGTTGCCATCGCATGCAGGGCTGAGGCGGCCTGGCCCGCGGCGTGAAAAGCGCGGCCCGCAAGGGTGGACGAGCGCTCGCAGGCCTTGGAGGGGAGATGCGGCCGGTCCCGCCAGGTGGCAAAGATGCACCGCCACAGCGCGCTCAACCTGGGGAACCGACACATATCCCCTGGCCGCCCCGCTATCAAGGGTGGCGAGGAGAGAGGAGCTGGGCAGCGGGCGAGATGAAAAAGGTGCCCGCCAGGTCTTAACCAGCTCCAGGCGGCTCGAGCATAGCTGCGCTGCCGGAAGAGCGTCCTCACTCCCTGACTCTCCCTCTGATGCAGCATCTCTTCCTGACCGCATCTCTTCCTTCTGTGGAGCGCCAAAGGAGACACCCAGCCCGAATGGCGGGGAGGCGTACTGCTCTGGCATCTCGACGGGGGTATGCTGACGGGCGGAAGACCGCAGGGCCTTTGGGGCCGGCGGTACGTTCGGCACCGAGACTTGTAAATCCCCCTCGTGCCTCACTACAGCGGCAGGAAAACTTCTCCGGTCCAGCCGCCGGCCGTAGGGCGCAAGGGGGGGCCTACCTGCGAGCGAGCGGCGAGTCTTCAACATACCCATGGTCATGCGTTCACAGTGAACGCACGAACCATCCGTGAAAGCTGCTTCCGCATGTTCGAGGCCCAGACATGTGAAGCAGCTTTCATGTCCGTCCAGAGAGGTGAGGTAACTGCCGCACCCAGAAGCGCACGGCCGGAAAGCCATTCTGAAAAGAACGTCTTTACACGGCCGTGAGAAATTGCTCTTTTAGTCCCGGTCTGCCCAGGGAAAAAAACGCGGACCACTGTTCACTCAATGGGGCTTGCTCGCTGGAGAGCAGGAGGCTTTTTGTGGCCGTGAAAACGGCCACCCGCAGGACCCCGCTGGCGGCGCCGAGAAATTCACTCTTTCAGTAAGATTGTCTCTTATTCGATCGGCGCACACCAGCAGAGAAGAGCAGCAGCAGGAACGTGAAGTCCTCTTTGTAGAAGAAGTTGAAAGGCTTGAGCATGAAGGCTCTGAAAGCAAAAGTCTGTTTGAGTGGTGCACGTCCACTCGCCAATTTTCAATTGGCCTTTTTTAATAAGGCTCAGAGATGATCGGTCTCTCAAGCGAGATCCCAATGTAACGTCGAAGTGATTCGACTGATAGGGGAACTACAATCTGATAAGTTGATAACCTGATAAGTTCCTTCCTGCTCGTCACTCGACTTATCGTGACTAAATTCAAGATGGCGGCGATCGGTAATGTCTGTATAAATCTTCTTGTAAATAAACTACCGGTGCTTTTTCAAAGTTCTCAATGTCTTGTTTTAAATGTCAGGGCCCTTGGAAGTCTACCAATGAAGTGTGGCGCTACTTTGTGCCTCGTAAATGGTGTAAAACAGTGATTTATTTACATGGCTAGTCCGATGCCCTATTCACCCTCATTGACAACCTGTTGTTACCATCGGCTAACTAACGCCAGATTTCGGACTGCATTGGACAAGCCGAGATGAGCTATGAAGGGTAAGTTCACACTCGGTATCATGATTCAACACACTTTAGGTCAATATCACACCAGACTTCTCCTTTAACTATGACTTAGCTTCAACAAACTCCGTTAGTCGGATAGTTGTTATGTTTAGGTATGAGGAAGGTTTAAGGGATAATCTGATAATACGGTCATCCAGCGTATGGCATTAACATGGGTTATATACCTATAAACCAATATAAGCCAATATGCTAGTAATATCAATGCTGATAAGCAATAGAGAAAATTAGTCCCTACATAAAGGTGTTACCATATTAGTATCAGCATTAGAAGTATTGTTCATTCTTAGATCATGTTAACTAATGTAGTTAACTAATGGTAACAAAATGGAACCTTGCTGCAAAGTGGAGAAAATTAAGTGGAATTTTAATATGCTTATTGGTCATCAGCCATGAGATGGAAATCATTGTGCATCCAGTGAGAAACTATCAGAGATGACATATAATGTGTAGGTGTCTGACTGTTGTTGCAGAGCTTTAGCTCCACTGACACAGCAGAAACGCACTGAGATAAACTGAGAGAGGAGGAGCATGTGTGTGTCGTCACCTGCCGTCACTGTGATTAAGTTCCTCCCCTCTGCTCGTCTCTCTCGCATCCTCAAACACGCTCAGACCTTCCAGTCCAGCAAACCGCCTCTATCTCTCTCTAACACACACACAGACACACACAGCCGCAAGCGAACAACTGTAATCCATTGATCTGCTCTCCACACCAGCGTATGCAGAGCAGGAGCAAAGAGAACAAAATCCGTACCGCTGTCATGCAGCACTTCATATTTCCTCTCCTCCTCATCCTCGGGGTGAGGAATGGACTCGGGACCCCTCTGACATCGAGCCCCGGCCCTACCGAGGCCCCCACTGTGCTGCCGGACCCCTGCGAGGGCAGACCGTGTCTGAACGGGGGCGTCTGTAGTCGGGTGGGAGAGATGGAGGAGAGTCAGAGCACACAGATGCAGACTGACTTCTGGGCTTATACGTGCATCTGCGGCCAGGGCTTTACTGGACAGAACTGTGAGGTGAGAGCGTGTGTGTTTGTGCACAATTCCATCTCATGTCTCTGAGCATATTGTGAGAGCTGTGTTGGTGTGAATAAACGATCATAATCATGTGTCTGTCAAAGGTCTGTAGGAGCTCATGTGCTGTCTGTGAGATGTGAAGGAGAGTGCTGCGTTGCTGTGGCAACAGATAGGAGAAGAGGAGAGGCGGCTCTGACTGTGTGTGTGAGAGAGAGAGAGTGTGTGTTAGAGCTAACATTCACAGCATAACTAGGTTTTGCAGTTAGATATGTGTATCTGCGGTGTATTTCTACACAAAAACATCAAAGTCTGAGTCTCAATCTATCTTTTTTATTCAGACTGCAAGTATGCAGCGTTGACCTCCTTGCATGTGTTCTGTTTTATAACAAACCACTACGGGACACTGAGGCTTTCTGTAATGGGTGATGCAAGCTTTCGTTTGAACCTCTAGTCAGGTGCATTGTGATGGGATGGTTTTCCAATTTAGATCTATATAAAAAAAAATCTAGAAAGCGAACTATACTTAAAACAATAAACCTCTACATTAAAATAGAATCATAATAATTTAAATAATTTATTTACAAGAGAATGTATCTTAAAAATGTTTATTACTGCATTGGCTAAGATTGTTTTTCCTCTTTGTAACAATAAACCTTTGTGAATTGTGTTAGTATTATGCTTAAAACAAGAAACTTGTTCAATCAGAGATATATCCACAGAAATATTTTATCATTTATTTAAAGCAAATATTTATTATTTTTATTTATTTAAATGTAAATGTTTATTGTTTTTAAGTACAGTTAAATTTCTTAAAAACATGAAATATAGAACTTTTTAAAAAGATTTAAATGTAAATGTTACTTGTTTTAACAGTACATTTTAATACTATACTTGTTTTAATAATTTAATTGTATATAATATTCAAGATATGTGTCTTAATATCTTATGCAGTGTTTCCTCTTAAGTAAATCGTCATGTAACGTCACACGTCTATTTTATTTCTCGATTTTTCTTTTATGCCAAAAGCCATTAGGATATTAAGTAAAGATCATGTTCCATGAAGATATTTTGTAAATTTCCTAGCATAAATATATTAAAACTTAATTTTTAATTAGTAATATGCATTGCTAAGAATTTCATTTAGACAACTTTAAAGGCGATTTTTTCAATATTTTCTCAATTATTATTTTTTTTTTTAATTCCAGATTTTTTAAAAAGTTGTATCTCGGCCAAATATGATCCTATCCTAACAAATACATTACATACATTAATGGAAAGCTTATCTTAATTAAAAAAAAAACCTTATGACTGGTTTTATAGTCCAAGTTCACACACACACTTATATATAATATTTTTTATTACGCTTTTTTGTTTAGTGAAGTATTAAAATAACCAAAATTGCATAAACTAAAACTAATAAATTAAAATGAATAAATACTACATAGATGTAAAAAAAACAAAGCAAAAAACAACTACAGATTTAACTAAAAGAAACTGAGTCTGATTCAAAATCGTGACAAAACTATATTAATATATTAGTGACACAAAAATAACACTGTTTAATTTATTTATCTTGCAGTTCGTGTTTATAGATGTACTTAAATGCCAGGGAAAGGGTGAGGGCCTTTGTTTTAAGGTATTAGCCACAGATTTGTTGTTTATTGGCTGTGGACGCACATCAGAGTTAATACTCTAATGGGAACAAAGCCTGAATGTGAGTAGCACAGCTAGACACAATTAGGGCTTCTGACCTAAATAGCACCAAAGCTTTGCTGGATCCAGAACAGAGATCCAGAGAATAGCTGTCTCACTGTGTGCACATGCATATTCACTGGACAACAGGTGGCACTTATGAAGTTATGTGCGGCTGCATCTCATTTGTGTTTGCATGGCACTCATCTACTCTCAAGTGTGAAGAAGATGCATTTTTCTGCATCATGGTGTCCTGTCCTTTCCTCAACCTTTAGTTAAAGCTTGTGTCCAAACCTGTGTGCCGTGACGTCATCATGCTGCTCATTTACATCTCCCCCATGCAGCCAGAAAGGATGCTGTTGCGTGATTGGTCTGTGCTCTGACAAGACTCACCGCGATTGGTCGAAGTGGTTTGAAGTCACTGTGATGTCACTCAGTGTTCCATTTCCCCAGGCAAGGCTGGTGTTCTTCAGTCACCCTATAATGAGACAGCCATTTTTCCAAACTTCATTAACTCCTGCTGACGTGACTGGGATGTATGTGATGCAGCAGAATTACATATTTTATGAAATAATGACTTTTTGCAACACAGAGGAAGAGATGAACTAAAATGATTTGATACAAGTTAGCAGTCTTTTTGCCCTTGAAGAGCTCACTTAACCTCTTAACCATCATCCGACGCAGAGTGATTGTGTATGAGTCACCTGTCCTTTTAGAGAACTCGTGTTTTAAAGCTAGGTCGGATTGAGATGGAGAAGTATGATTGTCTTTTTGTATGTGCACAGTCACTTGTTTACTACAGTAGGTGGATGCATACTTAGAAACCGTATATCTTTTGCTGGTCATATCGCCAGGGATGCTTATTTTAAGGGTCGTCGTGTTTTTCTTCTCTTTGGTCTTTTCTTTGGTCTTTTGGCTTTGATTCCAGCTTGTTAAGCAGCAGTAGGGAATTCATTAATATTAAAGAGAGAGCTTGACTGACCATTGTTTCTACAAAGCTTTCATCTTTGAGAAAAATGAAGATTCAAATGCAGGCACACTAGCTGTATGTTTGGCAGTGTTGCTAGACTTGCTAGATAATTGTGAGTCTCATTAAAGTAGGGATTTAAGGGTATGAACAAAATAATAATTAAAGAGGTGAAAGGAAATAAAGATATTTTGGAGGACATCAAAGGCTCAGTGAGGTAGATAGAGCTGGACATTTCAAGAAAACCAAATGTGATCTAATGGCAGTTTGTATGTATTTTACGAGGTGGCTAATTTGTACGACCTCACTTGTACAGAGTCGTATGATTTTTGCTAAATCATTTGTATTTTTCAAGTTCCCCAATTTGTATGAATGACCTACCCCTAAAACTACCTGGCACTGAGGTCTAGACAAATCATACAAAACTATATGAGTGAGGTCGTATGAATTCGTACGGATTAGCCACCTCGTAAAATACGTACAAATTGGTTGTGAGATAGTGTTTGGAGAACAGAAAGCTGAGAGAGCACTAACTATGAAGGGCATTTAAAAAGTTTTTAAAAATTACTAATTATTAAAGTGGTCCTATTATGCTCTTTTACAAAGTCTTTATTTTGTTTTGGGGGTGCACTAGAACATGCCGTCGTTCTTGGTGGTTCGAAAAGCGCATTATTTTTCACATCATTTACATTATTACAATAGCTTTCTCCCCAGGATGACACAAATAGCCTTCCAAAAAACTAAATGTGTTGTGATTGGTTAGCAGTCCCACTGTGTTGCGATTGGTGAACAGTTTAGACGGCGTTTCAGTACTGCCACGCCCCTTCCCAAAGCAGCAAGTCCCGTGTACAACTGCGCAAACTAGATTAAAGTGATTCTTACGTTTTTAATATGGATATTTTTTTTTTTACAAAAACACATCACTAAAGGAGGCTTTACTGATCTTTACGTTGCGACATCATAGCATCCGGAAAACAAACGCTGTAGTCCAAACGGAGCCGTTCATTGTAGTTCTTGAAAATTGATTTTTTTTTAAACTAAATATCTCCCTTTGGAGTGGACTTTGAGATTTGTTACTTTGTAGATGTTTTTTATGCCTAAACATACGCACCACACACTGGCTAAAATTCAAAAAGTGAAAAAGCATAATAGGACGGACGGAATCACAGAATCCATTCATAAAAATGGAATGTCACTTAATTTGTCAAATTTTGGATGAATTAATCAGTAGGTCAGTACACTTAAATAAAAATGTGATGTGGGGTAGTGTCTTTAAATATTAAGCTGCAAAAATACTATTTAAAAATGAATTCTGCATGTTCTGCGTGTCTCTGTGTGAATGAATGGCGCAGATGCATGGTTTCGTTTACTACACACATACTAAAGTGCATGTGACGCTCAAAGTGTTTTCAGCCTCTGCCGCCTCAATATATGACCATATGAACACATGAACATGATCTCTAGAACTGCTCTAAGAGTCACTTTATGAGCATTGTATCATTTCTTTAAAGAAAAACCTATATAATATACAAACAGAAACTTAAAGGTCTTCACAGTAACCCGTCAAGGTTCGGTTTAACTTGAAGAAACTGTGACAGAAATATATTGATTAAATTATAGTACTACTACTATGGATGTAACAGTATTGCTAATATCGTAGTATCACGATAGCAAAACTGTCTCGATATTATCGTGGTCACATGACGATATGAAACGATAGGTCTTCCGGGCCAAAAGTGTAGTTTTTAAAGGTGCCATAGAATACATTGATACAATATTTTAACTGTTCTCTGATATCTATATAGAAGGTATATGGCATAGGAAAGGTAAAAAAAAAACGTAAAACTGTCCTGTGAAACGGTTTTACAGGTCCATTTACAACCCTAGGATTTGTCCCTAGAATAAAATGGTCTGTTATTACCTTATTTGGAAAGTTCATGAATAATACTGATGATCTCTGCTCTGATTGGCTGTTTCGCAGAGCGGCTCATTTCAGTAGCTCGCATATGGAGGAAATTATATATTTTATCATGGAATCGCTATTAATATGCGGCTCATTGAAACTGCCGTTTTGAATGCACGATCATTTTACTTTCACTTTTGAGATTTGCAATTGCATGTGCTTTGTGTAACTTTATACTACAGTGGCACTACTTATCACATATTTTACAAGTTTAGATGCTTGTTAGTGATGCTCAGGATCTGTAAATCATTCGCCATCATCCGCACAGTCATCTCTCTTTACTCTGTTTATGTGGTAATTGAAATCTTATGTACTGCAATGTTACAGGCTACTGCTAGCAAGAAACTAACCGCGTCCCTTTAGTGGCTCGCCTTATTTTATTAGAACGCCTTATTTGTTTTCCTTGCCTTTCTAAGTACAGACACCAACCCATCCCTGCACTTAACATCCCCTGCACAACCTGGAACATAACATTTATTCCTGTGATCTGGCATTTTTCGCTATTGTCCTTGCTTTGTTTTTGTTTTGTTTTTCACAACAGCCTAGCTGCAGAACTTCTGATTATTCAAATATGCAAATGTTGGGGGCGTGACTATTAATGATCACGACTATAATGTCATAGTCTGTGTTATGTTAGGATTGACCTATTTTTCGGTGGTCTTTTGCAAACACCAGATTTATATAAGATGGAGGAAACGATGGTGTTTGAGACTGACGGTATGTCATGTCCATGTACAGAACTGTTATTATTCAACTTTGCCAAGGTAAATACTGTTTTTCATTTTATGGCACTTTAAAATATATTTCAACTTCTTTTTCTAACATAAAAGGTCTTTAAAGTAGTGTTTTGGGCCATTATGCTTTGGTACAGTATCTGTCAAAAGAACTAAAACAAAGCACAATATGACTTAATCCTCTTATCAAGCCTGTTTTTGTTGCGCGTTTCACAGTAAAGCATGCACTTCTGCTGCGGTCAAGTCCTCCTGGGAAGTTTGTACCAAAGACTATAGAATACCCAAGACATGTCGCTCATATAGTTTTGAATGGGAAAAAATGCAATGCTCATTATGGAATGCTGCCTTCTTAATGAAAGAGCCAATCGTTGATTAGTAAAGTCAGCGTGTCACTGCAGCTGCCGTTAGAAGTCCCGGTTGCTATAGAAACAATCAGTGTTCTAAGACGTGCGCTCAGGAGCTGCACTTGCATGCCCTAGAGTCGTTTCAAAGATGGCCGGCGAGTGAAATTACTTACCTTAAAGGGACTTTGGTTCATACTTACGAGTTGACAAGTCGTCATTAGACATCAGGTGCATTCAAGTCACTGTGGTCGGAACAAAATGGTGATTTACCTTTTCTAGATAAAATTAAATGATTTTTCTCTCTACAAAATGATGAATAAAGAATGTGCATTTGAGTGTGTCTTTGCTGTTTTTATTCTATTTATGGAAAACACAGAATTTGGTTTAAAAAAAAAACAGATTTTTTTAATTGAATTCCTGATAAATAATTTAATTAATTAGATATGCTTTTTGATTATTTTTTTAAACAATTTAATAAAATAAAACTGGAAAAATTGGAATCCAGAACAATTAAAATGGGTGGGCTAATGTTTTAAATTGATAGTCTACACAAAAATGTTTAAGTATGTCATCAATAAATCTGCATGCATTTCTTTCTTTTGCAGTACACATGAGAAGATATTATGTATGTTAAAGGGGTCATCGGATGCCCATTTTCCACAAGTTCATATGATTCTTTAGGGTCTTAATGAAAAGTCTATAATATACTTTGGTTAAAAATTCTCAATAGTAGTGTAAGAAAACACCCATTTACCTTGTCAAAATCAGCTCTGCAAAATATCAGCTCATTTTATTGAAGGGCCCTTTAAATGCAAATGAGTTCGGCTCACCCCGCCCCTCTCTGCTGTGGGATTGTGGGCTGTAATGTTTACTTTAGCTGCATTTAGCTGCGATTATCGGCTAAACTTGCCAACAAGCACATTATTAAAACCCTTCTGCATAAAAATACTCACTTCTGCTGTGGGTGAAGCTGCATCACAAATGATTCACACAAACATAGATGTATATGTAGATCGGATCTGCGCTTTCCTTTTAAAACCGAAAGTAACGTTGTCGTCTGCCTCTTAAGCGGCTCAGATGTTGGGAGTAAATGACGACTGCTATGTTCATTATTACATCCAACAACAGAACACCTCAAACGCTCAATCAAAGAGTCTTCCTCTGCAACTGCGAGATATATACTTGAAATTCTAACTTTTTTTCTCAGATTTGAGAGATACGAAAGAAAAAAGTCAGAATTGCAAGTTTATATCTCGCAGTTCTGACTTTATTTCTCGCAATTGTGTGCCTATATCACAACTGCGACTTTATATCTTGCAATTCAGAGTTTTAAGGTTAAAAGTTGGATGAGTAAAGTCAGGCTTTTCATATTAGGTAAACTAACCCTTTAACTTCCTCCCTATGCTTCTCACTTCCTAATGTTAAACATAAGTAGTTTCTAGAAAACCCTATTTAACAAATGCCAAGTCTAATTCAACAGAATTCAACATGCATTACCAGTACGGTAAGACAAACTTCACTTTCTAAGAGCTTCTGGGAAAGTTGCTATTTGTTATAATGATGTTGAATGGTGAACATTGATCTTGCCTATTTAGTCTTGCCTCGTTTAGGAAACACAAATAAATCCATTTTCCCAAAGAACCTTTAATTCAGCAGCTCTTTCTGCACTGATGTGGCCTGATCTAGCTGGTTAATTGGTGGCACATCTGCTCTTTCTACCTGCCTTTCAGATTGTACTGCATTAATAAATGTCATTGCCAGTGATGTCTGGCTTTGAGTGCATGTGCGGCTGTTATTATGTAGCCATGACATTGAATAAAATTGTGTTCTGCATTAAAACCCCAGAGAAAGATTTTTCCACTTCTGCATCAGATGCGCTAATGAGTTGAATCTCATTTCGTTCAACCTTTAATGTAAGCAAACATGAATCCTTTGTGGCCCGTGCCACTGTAAACAATTTTTTTCTGATGCAACTCCAAGTATTTGTATTTCTCTATTAACTGTTTTCCATCTGCAGGCTGGTTAGTATTCATTCAGGCCATCCTCTGATGTTTAGTGGCTATGAGCCAATCATGCTTTCATTACCATTTCATACCTGGCCTTTGATTATATTCTGACTCTGAACATTGCTTGAAAGACACTATTCCTTTTTCTCAAAAAAAAAAAGGATAATTCATTAATTCATAATCATTATACAATTGAAGGGTGAGAGATGAACTGTCACACTCAGTCTCTCTCACTTTTTCTATTAATAGTCAAATGGCAGTGGGTTTTCAGGCTGACTGTGTGTGTGTGTGTGTGTGTGTGAGAGAGAGAGAGAGAGAGAGAGAGAGAGAGAGAGAGAGAGAGAGAGAGAGAGAGAGAAACATTTTGTTCTTTCTGTGCTCTTTCCTGAACACACTAACATGTGCACACAGACACATTGTTCTTTTTGAATGGATTTGTGATACGCTTTTGAGAAAAAGCCATGCTGTCCAGGTCAACGGGAACGGCACAAATACATTACCTGCATAAACAACAACAAAAGTGTCATGTGTGCAAGACGCTCCAACCTTGCTAGAACACATCTCTCAGAATACTGACCTACCTATAAATGTGTTGCACAGCGATGAATGGGATATTTAACAGATCTGGGACCATATGTGACCCAAACCTGATTAAAAGATCTTTTGTTATTACACTGCTTTAAAAACATTAGATTTGTGCCACACGTACATATTTTCATCCTAGTATGCAAAATGAAATCCTAGCTAAAAAAAAAAAAAATCTAAATTACATTTAAATAAAAATAAAATGTCTGAAAAAGTAATAAAAAAAAAAAATTAAATTGTAATAAATATTTTAATAACACTTTAGAATAGGGAACACATATTCACTAATAAGAATGTTCCCCTTAATAAATTGCTTATTAGCTGCTTATTAATAGTAAGGAAGTTGTTAAGTTTAGGTATAGGGCAGGTTTAAGGGATCTAAAATATGGTCATGCAGAATAAGGCAACTAGTTAATAGTGAGAATTGGTCCATAAAATAAAGTGTTACCAACATTTTTTTTTTACAAAAATGTAAGTAAAAAGTTAACCAAAAAAAATATGAATTTGAGATTTTTTTGTACAGTTTTGCATTCAATCTTCAAATTAATGTAGAAAGAACATAAAGAAAGTATATTTTTAATATTTGTTTAATATCTATGTTTAATTTTTAATTCATATTGTAATACATATTGTAAAACATTGATTTCCTCTTTTTAATTTTGTTCTTTGATTAACAGACATCACAGCAGTTGGTTATTAGGATATGTTGGCTGTTGTTACTTTAAAAGCTGCCGCTGCTGAACTTGATGCAGATCTGAAACTGTTTTAAATGAGACTCATGAACAATAAATACTTACATGCACAGCTTTAATCGCCTTTTTTGTTACTTCATGTCTTAACTAAGGACATAACTATGACATTGCATACTTTTGTAGTTTTATTTGGGTTGGAATATGGTACAGCGTGCACTTGAAGAGAATGCGCTATGAGCACAGTATAACGGCTGACAGGACAGGAATATTAGTTTTTACTGATACAGGTGCATCTCAATAAATTAGAATGTCATGGAAAAGTTTTATTTCAGTAATTCAACTAAAATTGTGAAACTCGGTAAGCCCAGGTTTCTTTGACAGTGGCCTTTAGCTCATCTGGTCTCTTGTTTCTCATTTTCCTCCTGACAATACCCCATAGATTCTTTATGGGGTTCAGGTCTGGTGAGTTTGCTGGCCAGTCAAGCACACCAACACCATGGTCATTTAATCAACTTTTTGGTGCTTTTGGCAGTCGGGACGGGTGCCAAATCCTGCTGGAAAATGAAATCAGTATCTTTAAAAAGCTGGTTAGCAGAAAGAAGCATGAAGTGCTCTAAAATCTCTTGGTAAACGGGTGCAGTGACTTTGGTTTTTAAAAAACACAGAGGACTTTTTTTTTTCTTCTACTTAGCCCAGGTAAGATGCCCCTGACGTTGTCTGTGGATCAGGAGTGGCTTAACAAGAGGAATACGACAACTGTAGCCAAATTCCTTGACACGTCTGTGTGTGGTGGCTCTTGATGCCTTGACCCCAGCCTCAGTCCATTCCTTGTGAAGTTCACCCAAATTCTTGAATCGATTTTGCTTGACAAGCCTCTCAAGGCTGCGGTTCTCTCGGTTGGTTGTGCATCTTTTTCTTCCACACTTTTTCCTTTCACACAACTTTCTGTTAACATGCTTGGATACAGCACTCTGTGAACAGCAGCTTCTTTGGCAATGAATGTTTGTGGCTTACCCTCCTTGTGAAGGGTGTCAATGATTGTCTTCTGGACAACTGTCAGATCAGCAGTCTTCCCTATGATTGTGTAGCCTAGTGAACCAAACTGAGAGACCATTTTGAAGGCTCAGAGAGTCTTTGCAGGTGTTTTGAGTTGATTAGCTGATTGGTATGTCACCTTCTAATTTGTTGAGATGGTGAAATGGTGGAATTTTGTTAAATGCGAGCCAAATCATCACAATTAAAAGAACCAAAGACTTAAACTACTTCAGTCTGTGTGCATTGAATTTATTTAATACACAAGTTTCACAATTTGAGTCAAATTACTGAAATAAATGAACTTTTCCACAACATTCATTGTATTATTATTTTTTTTTCGCAAGACGCAAAATACGTACTGTCATAAACATGACATATTCAATGTAAAATGCCCCTGGAACAGATGAACATTCATATGGTACATTTTATGTGCAATGGTTTTGTAATCGTCACTGCAGTTCTGACTTGAAATGTCCATTGAGTGGCGCTATAAGTCTAATGCTCTGTGACGTTTTAAAATAACGTACCATCTGATAGTCAGATAGTATAAACAAAAGTGAATGTGACATAAAAAAGCAATTGCAAGCATGCCGTTTTAGCTTGTTTTTCGATCTATCATCTTTCAGCGAGCATGTTTTTCACAGGATTCGTCCCCAAGGATTTTGCATCTTAAGACTAATTCCATGCCAACTGAGCTATCGAACAAGCTTGTTACTCTGGAAAGCGAAACATGTGGAGGTGTAATCATAACTGCGTACGAAAACCATTATATACATTATATATATATAACTCAAAATCATAAAACTTTACTTAAGTTTTAAATTACTTTATGAATAAGGAAGACAAGCTCAGCCTTTTCAAGCTTGTGACTGTGAGTTGTTATTCAGACATTTTCAGCATGATTTGATAGCAATGTGACCTTTAAAAATAGGGAAAGAGACTAAGTGGAGGAGGTCTTTGCTGCAAGCCGAGGTGTAGCTAACCTTTTGGGTTTTTTAAAGGTTTTTGAAATACTTTATTTAATCACAATGAAAGAAAATTAAACATTGTCTCTATAGGATAAACACCAGCTCAGATGGTGGAGGTCTTGGGTTGACACCAGCCCACAGCTCTTCATATTAGAGGAGGCTCTCGGGTAAAATCAGATGGAAGAAGCCAAATGTCAGGGATGTGTTGATGTCAGTGAGAGCAGGTCTGGTGAGATACCTTGAGATGGGAGTTGAGATTGATGCTGTAAATGTTTCATCCATTTCTTCTCACTTTGAAGGTCTTTTTCTCACTCATGACCTTTTCTTCTTCCCACATTATTTCTGCTTCGGCCCTACCTCATTCTCATTGTAGGCCTCCTGGTCTTTTTTTAATTTTCTCCATCAGGAGACTGTGATGCAGGGAGAGATCCTGTACATCAGTTCTTTATGACACAGATTTATAGTACATTGGATGTCCTATAAGGTGGTTCCTAAATAGTTTTTTGTTTTTGTTTCTGTTTTTTTATTTAGTGTAACAAAATTAAAAATTAAGCTAAAATGAACACTAGTGGTGTTAAAATAACATAAACATTTATTCCTTTTTATACAAATTACTTATAAAACTTATTTTTGTGTGATTGCACAATGCTATGTTATGACCTCAACTCACTTTTATCATTTTGCATGATTTGTAATTTAAAATATTTTGACGTTTGTGTCCAAATATTTGAACCAGCTTTATAGTTTTGGTTTTTTCCAATGTAGTAAACTTGCTTGTTAGCGCACCTGTTACAGCATTAGACTTGTGATACAAAGCACTCGGTACAAGTCCTGTAAAACACAAATCACGATAAAAAGAGCTCAGATACATCAGCGGCAATGGCTTTGTGGGCAGCGCAATGACACATGGCCCAGTTGTGCTTCGGGTGTCCCGAGTTCAAATCCCATCTTGTTGACCTTTCCCAATCTTGTCCTTCTCTCTCTTCCTGTTATATCTTCACAAGATGTGAAGTGCAAAAATGCCCCCCAAAAAGCTCAAATATTTGTAGAAGCAAGTTAAAATGGCATGGTTGCGTTAGTAAATGTGTAAGTGGTACGTCATTTGCAAATGTGATAGAGCATTAACCTTTTAGCGCAACTGAACACACATTTAATTCCCGAATACATACAACAACCATTGTAATATTTATATATTATTCATATATATATATATATATATACAGTCAGGTCCATATATATTTGGACACTGACACAATTTTTATTATTTTAGCTGTTGACCAAAACATATTCAAGTTACAGTTATACAATGAATATGGGCTTAAAGTGCACACTCTGAACTTTAATTTTTAGGGCAGTCTCCTCAAATTGGTAGAAAGGTTAAGGAATTACAGCTCTTTAATATGTACCTCCCCCCTTTTTCAAAGGACCATAAGTAATTGGACAGTTGACTCAAAAGCTGTTTCATGGACAGTTGTGGGCTATTCCTTCATTTTTTCTACATCAATTAACCAGGTAAAAGGTTTGGAGCTGATTCTAAGTGTGCCATTTGCTGTTGCGCTGAACCCATCATGCAGTCAAAGGAGCTCTGCATGCAAGTAAAACAAACAATTGTTAGGCTTCAAAAACAAAAGAACTGCATCAGAGAGATAGCAGGAACATTAGAAGTGGCCAAATCAACAGTTTGGTGAATTCTGAGAAGAAAAAGAACCCACTGGTGAGCTCAGAAACATAAAAAGGCCTGGATGTTCACAAAAGACGACAGTATGGTGGATGATTGGATGATCCTCTCCATGGTAATAAAACATTTTACAACATCCAGCCAAGTGAAGAATACTCTCCAGGAGGTAGGTGTGCCACTGTCAAAGTCTACAATCAAGAGAAGACTTCACCAGAGCAAAACAGAGAGGGTTTACCACAAGGTGCAAACAAGGCCAGATTAGACTTTGTCAAAAAACGTTTAAAAAAGCCAGACCACTTCTGGAAAAGCATTTTTTGGACTGCTGAAATTAAAATCAACATGTATCAGAATGACGGGAAGAAAAAAGTATGGAGAAGGCTTGGAACAACTCGTGATCCAAAGCCTACATCATCATCTGTGAACATGGTGGAGCAGTGTAATGGCATGAACATGCATGGCTTCCAGTGGCACTGGGTTACCGGTGTTTAGTGATGATGTGACAGAAGACAGAAGCAGCCGGAAGAATTCGGAAGTGTATAGGGATATACTGTCTGCCCAGATTCAGTTAAATGGAGCAAAGTTGTTTGGGCGGCTCTTCATAGTACAAATGGACGATGACATAAAACATACAGCAAAAGCAACTAAAGGAGTTTTTAAAGGTAAAAAAGTGGAATATTCTGCAATGGCCAAGTCAATCTTCTGATTTCAAATTGATTGAGCATGCATTTCACTTGCTGAAGACAAAACGAAAGGCAGAAAGACCCACAAACCAACAACAACTGAAGTCAGCTGCAGTAAAGGCCTGGCAAAGCACCACAAAGAAGGAAACCCAGTCTATGGTGATGTCCATGAGTTCCAGACTTAAGACAGTCATTGCCTGCAAAGGATTCTCAACAAAATATTAAAAACGAACATTTTATTTATGATTATATTTATTTGTCCAACTACTTTTGAGCCCCTGAAAATGGGGGGTCTGTGTATAAAAATGGTTGTAATTCCTTAGCATTTTATGTTATATTTTTGTTCAACCCCTTGAATTAAAGCTTAAAGTCTGCACTTCAATTTCATCTTGATTTGATCATTTTAAAACTATTCTAGTGGCATACAGAGCCGAAATTATGAAAAGTGTGTCAGTGTCCAAATATATATGGACCTGACTGTATATACACTACCGGTCAAAAGTTTGGGGTCAGTCATTTTTTCTTCTTTTTTTTTTTTTGAAAGAAATTAATACTTTTATTCACCAAGGGTGTGTTAAATTGATAAAAAGTGATAGCAAATACTTACATTGTCAGAAAATATTTATATATTGAATAAATGCTGTTCTTTTGAGCTTTTTATTCATCAAAATATTTTTTTTTTTAATTTCGAATTTTGTATAACAAAAAGAAATTTTAAAAGTCCTTTTTAATTTTTAAAGTTAATTTTTAACCCGTTTTCAACAATAATTTAAATGAAACATTGAATGTCCTATAACATGGTACCTAAATTGTTTGTTTCCAGATAAACAAAAATTTCCGTATGAAAATTCTGTCATCGTTTACTCCCATGACTAAAAATCCTTTCCCAACAATGCATGATTATTTGGTTAAAGAATTACGTGTATTTAGGTCAGTTATCAGAACAGACCTGACCCAATTTTTGGTCACAACCCACCAGTAGAGAACCACTGATTTAGAGCAGCAGGAGAAAAACAACTCACTGATTTTTGATTCATGGGGTAAAACCTGTCCCACTATCCCTTAGTTTTAAAAACAGCATCCTTTTTTCAAATGAATCAGATTTGTTCTGAACACAAATGTATCATTTCATGTCCTGAACTTTCAAAACCACCTGTACTGAACATAATGGAACACTTCATATGGATTGATATGTATATATCAATGTACTAGTGGTGGGCATAGATTATTTTTTTTAATCTAGATTAATCTCACTGTAATCTTGGAATTAATCTAGATTAACCTAGATTAAAATGGCTAATTTGAATTCTGCGAAGGCATTCAGAATATTTGTACTACCCAAATAATGACTAAAAGTAAGTCTTTGAGAACGGGTTTCTCAAGCCAGGTGGCGCATTAGACCTCCTGTTTCCAAAATGCATCACAAACTGCTTGACAATTGCATTTACAACACAATTAACTATACAAACTTGTGTAACCAACTATTCCTACACTGTATGTACTTCTGCGTAAAAGGCTGCGCGACGTGCACGTTGCAGTTAAGCACACAGACGCGCACGGGCATGGAAATCTGCGTGCATAGTCTTCGGTTAAACTGCGTTGCTTTTAGAAGCATCAGTTCAGTTGTTGCATATCGTTTAATGTCTTTATTTCGGGTTTATCAAAGTAAATTATAACTCAAATTTGAGATTTTACTGGGGTCTAGCAACGCCCCTGCCCTAAAGCAAACCCGGCTGTTTTCTTACCCAGGTAAAAAAAAGTGCACTAAAATACACTTTATTTAAGTATACTTAGTACACTTTTCAGTAATGTACTAAAAGTGCTCTATTTTCGCACACTAATTTTGTACTTATTGTACTAAAAAATAGTATTAAGTATATGTTAAGATAAACTTAATACCATCTAAGTGTACTCAACTGTGCTATTTTGAGACACCATGAAATTGAACTAAAATGTGCTTTTAACATACTATATCTGTATTCTAAAAAAATATATTTAGTTACAACTAGAAGTACACTTCAACCCTACTTTTAAACATTTATAAATATATTTATGACTAATTTAAAGTATAACAATATATTAAAATAATATACAAATTGTGAAAAAAATGTGCTAAAATACAATTTAAGTACACTTAGTGCACTTCCCTAATGTACTTAAAGTGCTCTATTTTCGCGCACTAATTTTGTACTTAATGTACTAAAAATTAGTATTAAGTATATTTTAAGATAAACTTAATAATGAAGTGTACTCAACTGTGCTATTTTGAGACACCATGAAGATGAACTAAAAGGTGCCTTTAACATACTATCTCAGCATTTCCAAAAATGTATTTTGGTTCCACTTGTAATAGAATTGAAACATATTTCATAAACCTTTAAATATACTAATTAAACATAAAAAATAAACTTACTGATTATTTAAAATACATGAATAATATATAACAAATGTATACAAAGCATATTTATAATGTATTGCCCACATATTTTTATTAATAAAAAATACATTTGTTGATTATTTGCCATACACTTTGTACACATTTATCATATATTATTCATGTATTTTAAATAATCAATAAGTTTATTTTTTTTATGTATAATTAGTATATTTAAAGGTTTATGAAATATGTTTCAATTCTATTATAAGTGGTAACAAAATACATTTTTGGAAATGCTGAGATAGTATGTTAAAAGCACATTTTAGTTCAATTTCATCGTGTCTCAAAATAACACAGTTGAGTACACTTAGATGGTATTAAGTTTATCTTAAAATATACTTAATAGGCTACTATTTTTTAGTACATTAAGTACAAAATTAGTGCGCGAAAATAGAGCACTTTTAGTACAGTACTAAAAAAGTATACTTGCTGTACTTAAAATGTATTTTAGCACATTTTTTTTTACATTTTGTATTTTTTTAACATATTACTATTATACTTTAAAGTTTAAACTATTCTTAAATATATTTATAAATGTTTAAAATTAGGGTTCAAGTGTACTTCTAGTTGTTACTAAATATATTTTTTAAAATAAAGATATAGTATGATAAAAGCACATTTTAGTTCAATTTCAGGGTGTCTCAAAATAGCACAGTTGAGTACACTTAGATGGTTTTAAGTTTATCTTAACATATACTTAATACTATTTTTTAGTACAATAAGTACAAAATTAGTGTGCGAAAATAGAGCACTTTTAGTACATTACTGAAAAGTGTACTAAGTATACTTAATATATCACCGATTCTTGCTTCTTTACACTGGCTACCAGTTGAATATCGCATTAAATTTAAGGTGTTGCTGTTTGTTTACAAAGGATTACATGGTCAAGCTCCGGAATATATTACAGATCTCCTCCTCCCTAGAAACTGTGGTAGAACATTAAGGTTATCCGACAGTAGGTTGCTTTTCGTGCCTCGATCACGTCTGAAATTAAAAGGTGATCGTGCCTTCTCGATTGCTGCCCCTAGATTGTGGAACGATTTACCAGCATATATTAGGTTGTCTCCAGATATTGTAAGCTTCAAATCTCATCTTAAGACATATTTTTATTCTTTAGCCTTTTAATTTTATTTTTATTTAAGTATAAGTGTATACATGTGTGTAATTTATGCATTGAAATTGTCGAATGTTGTTTTGTGAAGTTTGAATTGTACAGCACTTTGGTCAGCAGTCGCTGTTGTAAACGTGCTTTAGAAATAAAATTGCCTTGCCTTGCCTTGCCTTAAATAAAGTGTATTTTAGTGCACTTTTTTTTTTACCTGGGAGGACCTCAAGGCAATAATGTTTTGTTAGAATTACCACACTCAAAATCAGTTTAAGTGTTAGTGCTAATAATGCATTCATATTAAGTGTACTTAAGTACAACTTTTGAGAATTTGGACTTCTACTATAATACATTACAAATAGATTTTTAATAAAATCAATTTAATGTAAACTTAAAATTACCACACTGAAAATCAATTTAAGTGTTAGTGCTTATAATGCATTCATATTAAGTGTACTTAAGTACAACTTTTGAGAAAATCTACTTCTACTACAATACATTACTAATATATTTTTTATATATTGACTTATTTTAAACTTAGGATTAGTATGTAAACAGTCTACTAAAAATCAACTAATGTTTAAAGCATTTAAAGCACACTTTTGAAAAACACACTAATAAAACTCTTTTGTATGTTTTTTTCTGTAGTATACTTTACTTTAGTACACTACAAATTTATTTAAGCATTACTGGTATTTAGTATACTTTTTTCAAGTGTACTAAAGTCCTACTGAAGTATAAACATACTTTTAATTAGTATATTTATAGTGTATAAACATCACACTTTTATTTAACACAAAAAAATAACAATGTACTAAAAATGTATTTGCGGGTATTTAAGTGTATTTTCATTGCATTTAAGTATATATTTTTTTCACCTGGGTAGCTGCATCCATGTTAGCACGTCTCGTTTGATGTGGTAATTTCACTAGGCATACACACAGGTTCGAAGACTCGTTCTCGCCCCCTACAGTGCAATTCGGCTAGGTATACATCCGTACTAAAATATCAAGGTGAAAGTCTTCATAGCTTGCGTAGTATAGACCCAGCTCCCAACCCAACTTTGAGAATAGATTAACGTCGATATTTTTTTTATTGCCCGATAAGAGTTTCACATTAACACAGCACGGCCCACCACTAATATTTACCTATACATATAAAAAAATCAACATGATGTGAACATGATGAACACTGACACTGCAGATTCACAGCATTTGAACACACACCAAAGTCACATTAAGAATTCAGATGACTGTATAGCTTTTTTCAATCAGTGGACTGATGTGAAAATGTAATTGAATGTAATTGAATTGCTGGTGAGATCAAGGAGGCCTCTAATATGTACCTCTTAACAGGTGATACAAAGCACTCGGGAGTCCTGTGAAACACAAATCATGATAAAAGAGCTCATAGACTTGTAGAAGCAAGCTGAAACGGCATGTTTGCGTCAGCAAATGTGTTTTTATCTCACTTTTGCTTTTGTTAACATTATTGATTAGATTTAGGGTCGGGTTTAACGTAAGTGGTGCGTCATTTGCAAATGCAATAGAGAGTTAACCAATTAGCACCACTCAATGAACACTTAATTTAAATAAATACCAATAAAACCAAATGCCAGATATAACTGAAAGTGCTTTTAGCGCCACTCACTGGACCATTTACTTTTAATGTGACACAAAACTTCAACACTCAAGTGAACGTGATGAACAGTGACGCTGCAGATTGACCTAAAACAGCATATAAACATGCCTAATAAGTGACATTAAGAATTCAGATGACTGTATAGTTTTTAATCAGTGGACTGATGTGAAAATGTAAATGTGGCTGGTGAGATCAAGGAGAGCCTCTAATATGTAGCTCTCAACGGAGGTGATACAAAGCACTCGGGAGTCCTGTGAAACACAAATCATGATAAAAGAGCTCAAAAATTTGTAGAAGCAAGCTAAAATGGCATGTGTTTTTATCTCACATTTGCTTTGTTAACATTATTGTGACAGAGCATTAACCTTTTAACACTACTCAGTGAACACTTAATTTCAGTCCATACGACAACCAAATTCCAGATAAAACTGAAAATGCTTTTAGCACAACTCACTGGACATTTTACTTTTAATGTGACAAAACTTCAACACTCAAGTAAACGTGATGAACAGTGACACTGCAGATTTAAACACATAAGTCGTCACATTAGAATTCAGATGACTGTAGTTTTTTTAATCAGTGGACTGATGTGAAAGGAGAGCCTCTAGCATGTAGCCCTCAACAGAGGAAGTAATGTAGTGCACTTCAGATGTGCCTCTGTGATTGCCAGTAAGTTGATTAGCTTAATAACGGGGCTCGAGGGACAGATGTGAAGAAAGACACAACATCTCATGTGTTCTGCAGCCTAAAAGGGCTTAGTTATACTTTATTTACTCCATAATTGTTTACAGTTGATGGATTTCAACCCAGACTCGTCTGAAAACGTGCTTCTGCCTACATTTCTGCAAAACTACATGCAATTTGCAGCTGTTTCCAGCTGAAATAAACACTAGTGGCAGTAAAACAACTTAAACTTTATTACTTTTCACACAAATTCTGATTACGGGGCAGATTATTTATCAAAAAAGACTTATATTTATTATGTTATGATCTCAACACACTTTTGTCATAGTGCGTGATTTGTAAACTAAAACATTTTGATGTTTGCATCCAAATGTTTGAACCAGCTTCATAGTTTTGGCTTTTCCAGTGTAGTAAACTTGCTTGTTAGTGCACCTGGTACAGCATTAGTCCTATGACTATGAAACACAAATCTTGAGCTCAAAGACTTATAGAAGCAAGCTAAAATGGCATGACTGTGTAAGCAAATGTATTTTTATCTCACATTTGCTTTTGTTAACACTATAGGTTAGGTTTAGGGTCAGGTTTAATGTAAGTGTTACGTCATTTGCAAATAGACCATTAACCTTTTAGTACCACTCAATGAACATTTAATTTCCGATTATATACAACAACCACTGTATAAAAACAAAACAAAACCCAGTCTCAAAAAAATACGTACCCCTGAGTACTTTTTTGCAGCATTGTTTTTACATACCTTACTAAATGTTTTGTGGCGGTTTCAAAAAGAAAAGTCCACTAAGTGGCGCTAAAACACAGGCTCAATACGTGAACCTTGGCACGTTTTTATTACATTGATATAGATACATATTGCTGTGTTTTTATTACGTTGCTTCAGGTACGTATTGCGGCAGTTCAAAGTTCAAATATCGGGGGACTGTTGCAAAAAATGAATGCTCCATCATGTTGGAAATATGCTCCCCAACCCTAAACCTACCCGATAGTGTTAACAAATGCAAAACTGATATAAAATACATTTGTTGATGCCTTTTGAATCCTCCTTGTGTGTAGATTTGAACTGTTTTGTCAAACTGTAAATACACAGGATTCAAACCAGAGCTACTCACCTCTCAAGTCAATCTCTGTACTGCGTGAGCTACCGAACAAACCTACCATCTATAAAAACCTATAGATATGTTAAGCTGGTTATGTCATGCTAGCATTCAGAAGCATCAGTTTTCAAATCTCCCAGCATATTCAAACTGTTTTTAAGTTATAATATAATATTCAAGTAATTGTGTGAAAATTCATACTCACACTGTGTAAAAAGGAATAAAAGGTGTCAGAGTTTACTGCCTCTAGTGTTCATTTCTTTTGGAAACTGCAGTGATATGTTGGTACAGATTCCGTGTCCCGCAAAAAGTGTCCTGTTACATTTTTGTCATGAGACCAGGCAGGTAGCATAAAGCATTGCCAGATTCACTTCTGTTTCGGATATAACTGAAAATGCTTTTAGCACCACTCACTGGACATTTCACTTTTAAAGTGAAAGAAAATATGCAAGAAGCAACATAGTGTTATTTTGCAGACAGACATTTTTTTTCCAACTTGCCTCGGTTTGTAGATTTTACAGCATAGTAATTTGTGATGTAACATTGCAATGTGTAATGTAAAATAATGACTAACATGTGTTCAGTTGATTAAGCACTACAGAAAAATCCTTATATACAAGAAGTATTTATTTCCAATCAGCCATATGTTGTTGGTATTTATGAAGTATAAATAGCTTACAGATGAACACATGCACAAATATGGCACATAAACCTACTTTATCTCATTGGTATGTCCCTGCCAAAGGAAATGGAGCATAATCAGAGTAACTGGAACAATATCACTACATAATTGTGAGATAAGGGAATTAGCACTGTAGATTTTGGTGCAGGTGTTCCTGACGGCTCTATTGCTGTTGTTCGTATTTATAACGGTGCTCTTCTGTGGTTTCAGTGTATTAATTGCTCTCAGTTCTTATTCTTCAGGCCAAGCGATTGTTAGTCGATAGATGTTTGGCTGAAATGAACGCTGAATTGTTCTGTGTGACTGGAGCAATTTAAAATGTTTGGCGTTTTCATTTCTCATTCGTGTTGTTTTTTTTTTTGGGTGCAGTTTTTTGCAGATCCATGCGCCAGCAGCCCCTGTCTCCATGGCAACTGTAGCCAGGACAGCGAGGGGGATGGGTTTGCGTGTGAGTGCAGTGAGGGTTACAGTGGGCTCCGGTGTGACCTGCCTACTTTGACCTTTGACCTGTCCGAGTCCACCTGGGACCTCGCCGAGAGCCTGGTACCAGAACACGCTACACCCGCCACGCCTGCCACACCTGCCACCACCACTCAAGTGTTTCAACCAACCACAGTCCCCACCACTACTCAAGCTCCGCCCACCCTGGAGCCGTGGCAACCCAGACCAGGTCAAAAAGTGGTTGAGATACTGTGGGAGGATCAGCAGGTGAGCAGGTGTGCGTTTGCATGCAAAAAGTGTGCAGTTGTGTAAGCGTGATGTGTCATGACAGTTGGATCCGGACTGTAAGGCAGGGTTGCTCCTGTGAGTAGCTTATTTGTGTGGGTGTGTTTTGTAGATTACTGATGAAGCCGAATGTGTGAGTACCGCAGGAGGTGAGTCTGCCGGAATGATGACCGTTTCCATGGAGGTCGCCGAGGAAACATCTGTAAAGTAAGAAACTTCCTTGTGTCCTATTTTTCTTAAAAAGATATAATAGAAAAGAGGATTTTAGTTTTCTTTCTGTGGCATATATGGATATTTCAAGCCATTAACTACTGCAAAATGTTATAAAAATAATTTAAAAATATACAAATAATATATAAAACTGATGAAAAAAAATGTACCATATAATTTCAAAGAACCTTTTAGATTATTTTTGGCCAACATAACATAAATATACATTTTCAGTTATATAAATTATATATACATTTAATATGCTTTATATAATAAATAAAGTAATACATTATAAATAAAATCTTAAAATAAAATACATACATAAATTATACATTTTACAGATAAATACAGATGCATGATGCATATTAATTGAAAAAATAAATTTGACTGAAAATACCCACAAAAGATTATTTAAAGCTATTTTTGTGTTAAATGAGAAAGAGACAAGTAGACATTAGAAATTGTAGCTTTAGAAAGAAATATTTGATTTGATTCAACATAAACTTTATTGGCCTACACATAACATCCCTTTAATGTTTTGATTATTATTATTATTTATTTGTTTTTAATATTTTTTTATTAAATGATACTCTAAATAAGAAACTAAGTCTGCCAGCAGGTGGCGATAAATGTCTTAATGAGTCATTCACACAATTCATTTGCGGATTCAATCAGAAACTAAGATGCACAACAATTTTGCTTTGGCTTTAAAGCTAATATGTTCTCTGCAAAATTTAGCAAAAACACATAATATAATGTTTAAAATATAACACTATTAACTTCTTATTTACTGAACTGCCGTATAAAATCACATTTAAGCTGATAAGTGATATTTATAATTTTTTTGTCATACGTGACATATATAAATATGAGACAAAACACATACAGGGGCATTTTTTTGCACCAATATATTGAATTTTAATGCATAACTGCATTTATTGATTAATCGCATTATGTTTTCATGACTAATTAAATAAGTTAACGCGTTAAACTGACAGCCCTAATATATATATATATATATATATATATATATATAGGGCCGGGACTTTAACGCGTTAATTTAGATTAATTAATTACACAAAAATAACGCGTTAATTTTTTTTTACGCATTTTAATCGCACTTAATTTTGCACCGCGGAACGTTTCTCACTGGATGAGTTTCGGCGGACCGATTATACTGGAGCACCACCGCAGCACATCGAGCCTCAAGTATCACCTCAATGCTTTTACAGAAGGTCTACCCACCTATAGGGTACCTGAATTTCTGAAATGTAGGCTAGTATATTTCTAAATATCCCAGTGTTTCCCCTACCATTATCTTAGGGGGGCGCGTTTACAATGTCTCTTCCAAGAAAACACAGACTGGATCGCGGACTCCATTCATAAAAACCGAATTTACTATAGCATGGAATGCCACGTAAATTCGTCGATTTTTGGATTGATAAATCAAAAGTTGGTCTGTCACTTAATTCAAATCGCGATATGGACTAGTGTCTGTCAAAACTGAAATGCAAAAAGACCGTTTTAATACGAATCCTGCATGTTCCGTTTGTATCTGTATGTATGAATGGTGGAGACTAGTGATGCGCGGGTCGTCTCATAACCCGCGGGCCCCGCGGGTAACCCGCGGGTCGGGTTGGGGCGGGTAAAGAAACTGTCACTTTATTTGCGGGGCGGGTTGGGGCGGGTCATTAAATACAAAATAAAATAAAAAAATCAATGTATGTTGCGTGCAATTCCCTATAGCTCATATTACATATTTGGGAATATCTATTTTCATATTTTATTAAGTTCTTTAATAAGGTTATCAACACGTCACGTCACGAAAGCGCCAAGCAGCTCCCGCTGCCAGCCACAAGCGCATCAAGCGAACGCTCATTCGGCTCTGCAGGCCTGGTGCTATGCGTGTTTAAATCTCCTCTGATGCGCATTATCCTGCATTAGCCAAAATCATGACAGTCAACCACATCCAGTTATATGTGAATGAATGTAAATATTCGCTAAAAACACACAATAAAGACAGCAATGATGTAGTCAGGACTGTGGCGCCGGCTTGCTTTGAAATGTATTTGGTGATTGCGCCCGCTGCGTTTCCTGCACCCTAGTCATTTTAAACAGTACATAATAACGAAAACAATATCTTACAAATAAAAAGAAGCAGATTTTCATGATCAGAACTTCCTTAAACCAGTGAACCTTTAAACCTTTCAGTCCAAGGATCCAGTAAACGAATGC
>NC_133371.1:9269823-9428384 GCF_049309525.1 Garra rufa
AATACAGTTGTTCATTGTTTGTTCATGTTAGTTCACACTGCATTAACTAATGTTAACAAGATTTTAATAATGTATTAGTAAATGTTGAAATTAACATTAACAAAGATTAATAAATGCTGTATAAGTGCAGTTCATTATTAGTTCATGTTAACTAATGTGGTTAACTAATGTTAACTAATGAACCTTATTGTAAAGTGTTACCGAAAATTTTATATGCTCCATTATTCTTTTATATATTTTAATATGCACAAGTCAGAATAAGCATGTTGTTTGAATTTTTACATAAGTATTGTTACACTGAATGACAATGTAACATTATTTCAACCAAATTTGACATTTTATTCTCCAAAAACTAATCACTTTTGTAAATTTCTTTTGATGTGGACATCTTAAAGCGATGGTTCGGAGTAGATTTGACTACATTGCTATGCACTCTGAAGCCCATCTAAATACCCCATCCGAAGTTTTGTTTACCTTAGTCGAACATTGATGGAGATAGCCGAGCTTGTCGAATGGCTTGCTACAGCCGTACATGGTACATGTGATGTGTCTCGTAATTGCACCACTAAACGTGCAAGTAATCTTACCAAACTTCTACAGTAGTGTAAATAGGGTATGTACTCACAAAACGCTGCATTGGAAAATTTGTAAGTCCACCAGTATTGAGTGTATTAAAAACAGCTGTTACCCGATCCCTCCTAGTCTCAAAAATCCAAAATGGCGACACGTCGACGTCACTTCCCTGGTTTGGGAAAAGCACGTAAAAGTCCACCTACTACATCTGTGTGCATGTCAAATTCCTGTCAGAAAGCGATGCATCTAACGACGAATGCAATGATATTTTGTTGATAAAACAATTTCACAAAAAAAGATTATGTGTTTGGCTGTAGCAAGCCATTCGACAAGCTCGGCTATCTCCGTCAATGTTCAACTAAGGTAAACAAAACTTTGGATGGGGTATCTAGATGGGTTTCGGAGTGCATAGCAATGTAGTCAAATCTACTCCGAACCATCGCTTTAATGCCATATATATATATTTTTATATTAAAAGCAAGATTGTCTGTTTACTGCTAATACCTGTTTTCACAATGCTCTAAATATGATAACCCGATAAAAATTTAAATGCATTTTTTTTGTAAATAGATGGGGGTCTTAGATAGATAGGTGTGAGGTCTTTAAATGCTACTAGGTCAGTTAAGAAGTGTTTGTTTTGGATTAGTGCACACTGCCACTCATCTCATCAGTGTAAGTGTAGGAACAAATGCCTGATCTCAAGCTATATATATCCAGCCCCTCCCTACCTAAATGCAACTTAATTCCCAGAATTGTCCAGATTTTGTGAGATGCACATTTCAATTTAATAAAAAAAGCACAGAGAATGATTAGCATGTTTAGGAAAAGCCAATTTTAGGAAATGCATTAGGAAAGCCAATTCTGAACTTGAAGGCAGCATCAGTCAGCATAAGATCCATACACACTAGTGAGTGCACACCTTGTGTGTGTGCCAGACCGCTTGAGTCCACTCACTGCTCTGACGTCACCAGCCCTGCCATACTAATCGACACAGACACTAATCCAGCTCTTCTATAAAGCCTTTCTCCTCTGCTTGGCAGAGAGAGAGAGAGAGAGCGTGCGAGAGAGAGAGAGGACGGAGGAGAGAGGAGTTTAGGATAAAGACAGTAAGGCAAGAGGAAAAAAATCATAGAGGGAAATGACCGCTTGATGTTCTGTGACATTTCACTGCTCAATTGGAGTATCAATTTGCAGTATTTTGCAGCTACAGGCCTTCATTGTGCACTGTACTCGTAAGCATCGCACTGGAAGGACAGTGTCCTGCAATGGGGCCTGTGGAGGGGCAGTGCTGTGGGAGCTGCCCCTCTCTGCCCCCTATTATAATACCCGGCATGGGCAGCGTGGAGCTCTGCACCACCCAAGAGGATGGATGTCTTCCCACAGATGGGTAAGACCCCAAACAAATTCTGTGTGTCTGTTTTTGTGCAAGATTGAAAAGATGGTTTGGGTTTAAAATATGCAATATGTGACCAAAACCAGTCATAAGGGTACATTTTTTATTGAGATTTGTACATAACCAATAAATAGGCTTTCCATTGATGTATGGTTTGTTAGGATATAGGACAATATTTGGCCGAGTTACAACAATTTGAAAATTTGGATTCTGAGGGTGCAAAAAATCGAAATATTGAGAAAATCGCTTTTAAAGTTGTCCAAATGAAGTTCTTAGCAATGCATATTACTAATCAAAAATTACGTTTTGATATATTTACATTTTTATGGAACACGATCTTTACTTAATATCCTAATGATGTTTGGCATAAAATACAAATCTATGATTTTGACCCATAAAATGTATTTTTGGCTATTGCTACATAAATACCCGTGCTACTTAAGACTGGTTTTGTGGTCCAGGGTCACATATATAGTATATAGCAAACCTGCCTGATTTTTATTTAGCTGCAAAATGTAATTATATTGTTGAACAGCTATTTATATAGTTTGATAAATATATCTAACTTTATCTGCACACATAATCTCAAATGCTTGTATTGTTACATATAGTCTGCTAAA
The DNA here is from genome assembly GCF_049309525.1 of Garra rufa. Lineage (NCBI taxonomy): Eukaryota > Metazoa > Chordata > Actinopteri > Cypriniformes > Cyprinidae > Garra > Garra rufa. The sequence goes on from NC_133371.1 coordinate 9,272,410, forward strand.
TGTGACTATAAAGCCTGAACCTACTAAGATATTAAAAATATTAACATGATTTTCTGTAAAGCTGCTTTGAAACATTATGTACAGTGAAAAGTGCTATAGAAATAAATTTAAATTGACTAGACTGACTCTATTTTCTTGGTAGGTACATTTGGAAAACATTTCTGGTTTCATTCATTATCACATTTTGTCCAAAACAACTTATAGTGCATTTAAAGTGCTTACACTGCATTTATCATAATATTGGTTATAGTTCTATATGGGCACTCTAAATGTGTTTCCAAATGGCCACTAAATGATGAGTGTGCATGTAGGTAATGGGCGTAAAGTGTGTTAAAGACCAGCTGCTGAACAAGAGACTGTGTGTCCTCAATCTGTGTGCTAACCTGTCAACAGCACGCGTAGCTGCTGCCTCGTGCCGGAGCCAAATCTGTTCCGTTAGCTTGTTAATGACTTACCACAGACAGCAGGAGGGGTAGGCAGGATTACACCGCTAACTGCTAGGCAGCTGTCGTCAGAGAGACCTGAGCAGAGATGTGACGTCCATTGGGTGTGTGTGAAAAACAGTTATTTCACAACGAGAAAGCAGTAATAAAGTTCCTCTTTCAAAGAACTGCCTGAAAGAGAACAGAATAGTGCATACATTTTAGATTTAATTAATTCCAAAATCATATTTGACATGCATATATTTATTTGGTAAGCGCTTATGTAAATAACCAGTCAGTCCACTGGTCATACAAAATGAACCCTACATTAAGCTACATTATCTCTACTTCATATAGTCTCCCTTTGGTCTATAGAAAGATGGAAATGTTAAAGTGCCCCTATTATGCCTTTTCAAATATGATATTTCATGTAGTGTGTCATGTAGCTGTATGTGAACATAAACTATCTGCAAAGTTGTGACGCCGACAGTGCACTATAAATAAAGTTTTTGTCTATCAAAAAAAAGAGTCGGCTCACATTCGCCTAAACGAGTCGTCAGCAATTCGAATCTTTTTTCTGTAACGGCCACACGTCACGAGCTACACATTTGCGTAATGTCCGCCCACATTCAATTTCGCGAACAACTTGCCCGCCCACAAACAGCAGGCCTACCATTTTCACGTGGATTACATCATGTCAAGAAGACGCCCTGCGCTGTGACAGCCTGTGAGAGTGAATTTGTTTTATATGCCCTTCCAAAAGATGAAACTATCAGTGGTTAACATTAATTTTTTCAACACCTCAGCAGTCCAATGCCAATCTTGTGTTGTGTTCGCGTCATTTTACTGATGACTGCTTTTCTAATCTTGGGGAGTAACGTTACAACGCGAGATTCACCAAACGCTTGGTTTTAAAAAATGGATCAGTGCCCAGTTTATTTGGACCGGCTTGCTCCTCTGAACTTCTACCTGTAAGTATGATTAATAATTGTATTTCCTAGCGATCGTTCAAAATACGTCTTTGTGTACGTTATGGTGTGTAACAACCCCGCACATGTCTTGGTAACCGGCTAACTTGCGTTTCTGTAGTTCTGTTGTTCAGCTGTGAGTGCAATGTAGTCTAAAAAGTCTTGTGATTGATGCAGCTTGACTGTCTGTCTGCCTTATTAGTTTAAGTAATGATAATGATAAACGATGGCTTAACGCAGTGTTATGGATTGTACAGTGTTGAAGTTCACAACGTAGAGGTGTGCCCGGTTCGCTTACAAAAGCAAATTGCAAACACTGTCCACAGTTAACATATGACACCCACTGAGAAACGTCCTGCTCCGGTCGTGCTTGCAAAACAGTTTCTTGTCGATGTGACACTTCAACCGTTTCATCGTCAGACTCCGGCTCGAATTGATAGGGTAAAATCGAGGCTATCTTTTCTATGCATTAACAGGTCTCCGCAGCTGTCATTCAGTTATGCCAATGGGCGTTTCGTTTTGCGCTGTAGCGGTAGACCAATCCAAAAGGACTGCACCATCTGACCAATCACAGCAGTGAGGGCTCATGGAAAGGAGGGGTTTAGAGAGACTGATTCTTCGAACTGCTTCACACGAGTCGTTTACGAATCATTTAGAAACGGGGTAAAAATAAATCTAATTTTGGAGAAAACTAAAGTGTTTTTTGAACTTGCATACATGTAAACCTGTTTTAAGAGACTAATACAACAATATTAACTACCTTTAAAATGGCATAATAGGGGCACTTTAAGAACATCAGATATGTGCTAGAATGTATTTTTAACTTGTAAACCGTGATCAGGCTGCAGCTTTTCAGAGAGCTGACCTTCATTTCACAATACTTCCCTGTTTCAGATGGCTTAAGCTGATACACACACACACACACACACACACACTGCACAAACATACACTATGGAGGTCAAAAAAGAGGATTTTGTTCATCAGACAGGTCTTCAGGCCTCCTTAATCCCTATCCAGAGAATGTAAACAGATTTGAAACAGGAAAGACATAAAATAAATAAAGAAATATCCCTCACAATCCTGTGAACTTTTAATAGATAAATCTTTTTAAAACACTTTTCACACTCTTGTTACTTAAATTAGTCTGCTAATGTCAAATATACAAAGTGTTGGTTCCACAAGCAGGCCTGGCCTGGCCACTTAATATCCAATAATCAAAATTAGCTGTCAAATTCAGTCAATTATATCACAAAATTTGGCATGACAGATTAGGGCCTTAGTTAAAAAGGCACATAAACTGATCATGTCTTTCGCGTTGCTACTAGTTAGAGCATGAAATAATCATGAATGAACATCAGAGAGCATGTTGAAAGAAACAGTACAAATTGCTTAAATATAACGTGACTCGTATAATTGCCCAATCATTATTTCAACTGTGGAAAGACGTCAATAAAACAGCTTTTAAACTATTTGACATGCAACATCACATTCAGCCTACTTCTGGAAAAGCAACTAGAGGAGCATTTTGCTAAATATATGCACTATATACATATTCATTATATGTTTACTAAATCTGTTAGTGATGTCATTATACATTATATTTAATGTACTTTTGAATGAATCTGTCACAACAATGTTCTTATGACAGCTACCATTTACTGTAAATGCTTATTTTTAAATAATTGGAGTAGTGGGTTACAAGTCTGACTCTCTAACCATTAGGCCAATGACTGCCCCACGACTGAGCAGAAACATAATTATATCATTAAAAAGTTTATATGAGAACTGTTATGTGCAATTTAAATATTGTATTTGACTGTTGATTTATTTAAAAATAAATAGCCATTGAATTAAATCATTTAGACTTCCTCAGGGGCAAAACTGTTTGGGGTGGTAATGTCACCTGTAAAAGCTGTAATTATTTTAATGTATACAAATCATTTTAATGCAATAAACATTTCAACGGTTTAAGTTCATTTCACTCTGTTACATAATCACACAAATTTTATAATAGATTTTTAAATGTCTGGTTAGGAGATTAGGGGAAAAAGAAGAAGAAGCAGAAGAAGAAGAAGAAGAAGAAGAGGAAACCCACACCTTTACTTGCTTAACTTCTAGAGTATTTTACAGTTGCATTGCAAAATAAATAATAATTAACTCAGTTTAGAAGGTCTGCCCTCATCGAAAGAATCTCATTTCGCAATTTTCCCTCCTCACATTTAGAACAGCATACTTGTTTTGAAAGAAACGGAAGTCTCTTTGGAAAAAAGCATCTGCTAATTTTACCCATTCAGCACATCAGAGTGAATCGAAAAACACCATTTAGGTGTGTCATACATTTCTAAATGTGATTCTGTGTAACAAATGCTGCACAGATTATATATCCCACAATGCAAAGATCAACTTGGCATTCCATTTCTATTGATCTCTATTTTGCATTATTATTTGTTTGAACTGCTAAGAACTGCTATATATATATATATATATATATATATATATATATATATATATATATATATATATAGCTGTTCTCCCTATGTGTCTCATATTTCCCTATGTATATATATATATATATATATATAGTTCTTACATAAAATTTGATTAAAAAGCATATTACTGTTTTGAGTTGCATGGATACTTTTAAATATATATATTTTTACATACTACTAAAAAAACAGAAAACAGTGCAGTGCATAATGCACAATATTCATATCTGCAGCAATGACCTATAAAGCCATGTTCTTATCCTATCTGTTGCTAATGAAAAATGACTGTATATGAGAGCATAATCCATTTTGATATAATCAGTCCCTGGCTGTCCGTTATAAGCATTGTAATCCGGCCGTTCAGCAGAGGCTTGAGAGAAGAACGATTAGTCACTGGACACCTGGGAGCAACTGCGTTTAGTAAATCCCACATACACCAACGACTGCCTTGTTTCTTAGCAATATGACTGTTGTAAACACACTGCATGTCAACACTTGCCTCGGCTTGGATCCCTGTTGTCTTTGGATAAGAAGAGTGGCACATGTGTACCTATAATGTCACTGATTCAACTATCCATCATCAAGATATTAGTGTAATAAATATGCTAATAAAAAATTGCATTGTTGATATTCAAAACATTATTTACACAAAAGTTAGACTAACAATTATTTCTTAGTAATGTTGTTTTTATTTTAACCTTAAATTATCAGTTTCAAATGAATCTGTTCTTTCCCACAATCCTGTACTTTCATCTATTGAGTATCTTTGCTAATCTTTAGAGTATTAGTAGACTGTCTGCTTGTTAATATCTGCTAACTCTTTATTGTGATGGTCTCCCAACACACATTCTATTGACTATAAGTAACTTTGAAAGTACAGGTCAACTTATGACCCAACTTAACCCTACCAGTCTACTAACATATTACAAACACTAATGAGAGTTAGTAGACTAGGTGCAACATTACTTAAAGCCAACATAATGTGTTAATGAGACCATCAAAATAAAGTGAAACCAAGATTATACTGTATGCTAGTCTACTATTCCGAATTTAGGCACTTCTTTTTATTACCGAACAAATCAGTGCTTTGAAAGAATCGGTTGAATCATTGATTCCATTATCCTGTCATATAGCCACTATACTGATGCAAAAGTTGCACTGACAGTTAAAAGTCCTACTGTATCAGGTACTGAGTATACTAAAATGAGATCAATCTCGTAACTGTTTCATTGCTATTTTAAACTTTTTTTTCCACATTCCACAAATGTCACTTTATAATAGAGGGATGGGGTACCCAGAAGCCCAGGCCATGGATGAGTATCCAGTTCAGAGAAAAGTGGACAGGCTGCCCTTTCAGGTAAAATAACTCATCAGTCATCTTTTGTCTTTGCTGTAAAGTTTGTAAGAATGTAGTGTGAATTCTAGTAAACTGGATCAGTTTTTACCTTTGAAATAACATGTTCAAGTTAACCTGTTCATCCCTATAGATACAGAAACATTTTTTTTTAATTTAAAGTCACATACATTGAGCATTTTAGGTTACAAATTCTGTTGGGTCACAAGTTTGTATAGTGAAATCACCTGTAAATCATAGGCCTATTTGTTTAGGTAACTGTCTAGGATAGCATTCCCTTTTCGTGCTTGCTTGCTTTATTTATTTGGGTGATTGAGCTTAATATCTGTTATTTGGCATCTGCGTATACAGATACATTTATCACGTAACGCTAAATAATCATGCAGTGTCTTGAGGGGGCGTGTTTTAAAATTTGTGTCTCAGGTTCATTGGATGGTCCCGCATTCGAACTGTCCAGTGGCAAATGGATTACGAAAAGCAACTAGTTAATGCCATTTAGAAAAGAAATGCATTTCATTTAATTGTTAAATTTAACTAATATTTTTAATATCAATTAAATACAGAGTTGAAACTTCTGTATATGTCATTTTGAAAAGATTTTGAATAAGTTGAATTCCAAATCCTAAAGACCCTTGTTCATCTTCGAAACACAAATTAAGATGAATCTGAGAGCTTTCTGACCCTCCATAGACAGCAATGCAACTACCACCTTCAAGGCAGAGAAAGGTAGTAAGGACATTGTTTAAATAGTCCATGTGACATCAGTGGTTCAACCATAATATTATAAATTTGCACACCAAAAAAACATGGGGCGTTGAACTTTTGTCGAAGACTGACACGGAAGTGAAAATATTGTTGAATAAAGTCATTGTTTTTGTTTTCCTTGCTCACAAAAAGTATTCACGTAGCTTCATAAAATCAAGGTTGAATGACTATTTTAATGAGGTCCTTACCTTTCTTGGCTACGAACGTGGTAGTTATGTTGCAGTCTATGCAAAGTCAGAAAGCTCTTGGATTTCATCAAAAATATCTTGATTTGTGTTCCAAGATGAACGAAGGTCTTATAGGTTTGAAATGGCATGAGGGTGAGTCATTATTGACAGAATTTTCATACGTCTGATTTACCACAAAAACTGCAAACAGTGTAGCTTTTTAATATTGCTGTGTCAACCAAAGACATGAGTTTGGCATGGGAATATCTGTTTGTACAAACAGTTTGGAAACTGTCCTGCAATTTCCATTAGTGGTGCTACTACTTGCAGACAGTTTTAAACTACTCAAATTGCAAGTGTCCTCTTTGTGTCCACAAGCGTGTTATTAATGTTGATTGTTTCACAATGCTGTTAAGCTTTCATCAGTCACCTAACTGACCTAAAACAACCACAAGCAGGAACCACTGTAGTGCAAACACCATTCAATACTTAAGATATCTCCTTCTTATATGATCTCCCTATTTTTTGCAGATCTTCCCAGATCCAGTAGAAGTAGTTTTGAGTACTGAAGGCTGTCTGACCTGCGCGCCGCAGGGGAAGGAGCGCCTGCCATCTATTGTAGTGGAGCCTACTGACGTCAGTGAGGTGGAGAGCGGTGAGCTGCGCTGGCCCCCAGAAGACATGGACTTCGATGAAGATGAAGATCTGTTCTTGGAGCAGTGCATCCCACCTGCTAACATCGCTGACTGGGGAGAGGATGAGGAAGAGAGCTCGGTTATTGAAAACCACCAGCAGACCACATCTCTGTTAGGTACTTTCACAACCATTCAGAACAGTAACTAGGCCTACACAAAATGTGTTGCCTTCTTTTGGGGGAAACTTAGGGGGAAATTTGTGTTTTTCGTTGAATTGAACATGGTAAGACATGTTAAATGGAGCTGAGAGTACTACACTTTTCAGCGATGACTTATTTTTGTAAGCCAACCTGAAAGTTTGCAGAAAATAAGCTCTGTGACCAACTAAAGTCTATTATTTTTACTTATTTTGTTCAGCATGATAATATTCACAAAGGAAAACCATTTTAACTGCAATCACCACTTCAACATCGCCACCATTAAGCTTCTGACAACTCTCTCAGTCTTCGCAGTTTCAAACGATGCCTTGCTCTTATCTGTACAATCAAAATTGAGTATTTTTAGTTTTTTTTGCGCTCATCAAAAAAATGTGACAAACCACACTGGTGCGGTCTTCAACCCTAGAGGGCTTACAGCTTTAAACATCTAGTTGAAAAGTTTAAGCATAGTTTGCAAGAGCTTGATTCTTAACACAAGGCTGTAAATCAGTTGACCTATTCAGTATTTTGATGTTTATTGTCCCAGACAACCTCCATAGTCTCATTTAACCACTTGTTAGCAGCTGCCGAAATGTGAAATAATCTTGAGCACAGACCTTATGCCAGATATTTAACCAAAAACCCATTTAAAAAAACATTGATGTTACAACAATGAAACTGGAAGTACTACAATGGAAGTGCTTCATTTCTAGGTTTTGGCCTACAAAAATACGCCATCCCTGCAGAAGTCTATTGGTATGAAATAATGCATAGTGCAGGAGAGGTGTGGATCGACAAGCATTCAGATTTTGTGGAAATCTGTGGGTCTGAAATTATATATTTTAACTCAGATTTATCTAGCCCTGAACCTCCTTTTACACAGCATGTTGTGGTTATAGGTCAAAAAAGCTTTCAACAGTTCATTTTCAATTCCACTAACGTGGAATCTGGTTGCATTAGTTCTGTTTCATTTTCATCTGTCTGTAGATCTTCAAGCAGATGACTTTAGGGACGACACTCCAACTCTACCTCCAGAGAGTGCTTCAACTTTGAACTGACGCCCACTGAACCCCTCCTGTTCTCAGGTCCTAACATTATAGATCACGACTGCGAAACCTGCACTTTCTAATAAACCCTTCAGGAAATGACTAGAGGATGTTTACCCGAATAGCTGCTTATGGAAGAACTAATGGGACCGTGCAGCTGATTGTGGTCTGACTGTGGTCAAGCAAGATGACATTCAACTGACACTTTCCGTAGACTAAAAAAAAAGTAACAGAACCTTGAGAAGAAATTTACTGAAATTAAGTTATAGTTAATTACAGTCTTTCATAGGTTAGTTTACTGCTTCTTATCATAACTGTAGAATTGTGTCTCCACAGGTTGTTCTGTTTTTTTTTTTTAATGCAAAAATTAGTTTCTGTATTTTTGGGTTTTAACCAGTCAGCATTTTCACATACCCCCTCATCACGCAGATCTGAAAAAAAGCAGAGATTTTAATCGAAAAAAGGAAGGAGCATAAGGGAAAAAGTGACGCTACACACAAGTGTCATCTGCTATGTTAGAGGTGTTAAAATGTGTTGTAATGGAACTTTTAATGCATTGAAGGAAACATTTAATTTTCTGCCGTATTTGTCCCCTTTTACCCATGTCAGTTTTTGTGTTGTATTTCAGTCATGTCCATCTGCGCATTTTAACCATCAAGTGCACCTCTGAGTAAGAAAAAAAACAGTGCAGTATATGTATTTTATACCAAACAGAAACTAGTTTTGCTGTTTCATTTTTTCCAAAGCAACTTTGTCAGTTCGTTGTTGTGAAGCATTTGTCTTTGCAATATGTACATACAATGTTTTTTCCTGAATTACCAAAGCAATAAAATGCATCAGTACCACTACTGAAAATTATTTTAGTCCAGTTTTCTAGTCTCTGACAGTTCTGTCACATTGTGAAAAAAAAAAAAAAGAAGAACACTATCCGCTGTTTCAAACAGCTGGATAGACATCATCCTTCATTCAGTTCCAAACGAGTCCTTCTTACTTCTTAGGTTTAAAAAGTCTTGAAGACCAACGACTGTAACAAACAGTATGTAAAATGTGCTTACACAACAATGCTGAGGAAAAGGCTTGGCTCACAACACTTTGCAATCATTTCCTGGTTATAAGGGACGCAAAAACAGGCGAGCTGAATCACATCTTGTGCAGAAGATTGGCACAACATCACAACCAGAAATTCTGAGAGGTATTTTTTGTTGTGTTTAATTTCCATTGGTTTTTAACATGATTAGAGTTATGCTTATGTATTGTTACAAGGCGTTCAACTTAAAAAATAAATAAATAAAAGCACATTTATTTCTTCTGAGGAATTATTTTGAAAAAAAAAAAACATTGGAAATTTTTTTTAAGTTTGTTTCCAAAATGTATTCTTTCATGTTCCACAGAAGAAAGAAAACCTTACAGCTTTGGAATGACTTTAGAGTAAACAAATGATAACAGAATTTTTGTTTTTGATGAACTTTCTTTTTAAAAAGAACTTTGAAAATGTCCTTTTAAGAAGAAGAACTTTTAGAAACACCTTGATATTTCTTAATGACCTCTTGAGCTTATCCTCACAACATAAAGTTGCTGTTTGGCTGTTTAAAATGGGATTTAACAATAACATACTGTAATTCGACTCTCAAATAACCACTAGACTTGGCTTTGAGGGTTTTTGCCTTGAGTTACTTTGCACATTTTTTGTTACTTCTCTCTTTTTCATTTCACAGCTAAAATGGAGGAAGTATATGATGATAACAATTATGACTTTAACAATACCGACTGGTGCGGGGGGTTTGAAAACTGCACCCTTGTTGAGCTCCCCACTGTACCGCCACTGTCCAGGATAGGTTATCGGCACTGGATTTCTCTGGTCTGCTACCTCATTGTGTTCCTGCTGGGAGTCCCGGGGAATGCTCTGGTGGTGTGGGTGACCGGGTTTCGAATGCCCAACTCTGTGAACGCGCAGTGGTTTCTAAATCTGGCCATCGCAGATCTGTTGTGCTGCTTGTCGTTGCCTCTCCTCATGGTGCCTCTTGCCCAGGACCAGCACTGGCCTTATGGTGCTATGGGTTGCAAAGTACTCACCGGTTTGTTGTACATGACAATGTACTGCAGCGTCCTGCTCCTGGCCTTGATCAGCTTGGACCGTTTCCTACTGGTGACCAAACCGGTGTGGTGCCAGAACCACAGGAATACGAGGCTGGCCCGCTGCGTCTGTTTGCTCATCTGGATTCTTGCTCTTCTGGCCAGTTCTCCTCAGTTTGCTCACATGGAGCTACATAAAGAAATCAGTAGTAGTAAAACATTGTGCGATAGCGCATACCATAACTTGGGTCATGCATGGGCTGTAACTCTTACCCGCTTTTGTCTGTCTTTTCTGCTGCCTTTCCTGATTATCTGCATCAGCCATTGGAAGGTTTACCTCATGACAAGCTCCGGGCGAGGACAAAGAGGCAGCGATAAGTCGGCCCGGACGCTACGCGTCATTCTGGCATTGGTGCTCACCTTCTTCCTGTGCTGGATTCCTCTGCACATTGTGGATATTCTGATGTTAACGATACAAAACCCAACAGACAGTCTTCGAGCCAACTTGCGTCTGGCCCACGTGTTGACTCTCTGTTTGGCTTACATTAACAGCTGCCTGAACCCGCTGCTCTATGTATGTCTTGGACGTGGTTTTAAGGAAAATCTGATTAGCTCACTGCGAAGTGTGCTTCACTTTGCATCCGAGGCACCACCCCATCGAATCAGCTTGACTGCAAACAGTAAGTCAACCACAGACGGGTTCAGAGAGAAACCTGTATGAAACCTTTGCCTATGTGAACACTAAACGCTGCAGTATGATTCATTACATCTATTGCACACCATAGCTAACATGAGTGTTTTTCATATATGTCAAGAGATATAGATAGTAAATTTAGAAATTATTCAGTTGCCAGTCTTTTTCAGTCTGATTAGTTTGTAAGAACTAATAATAATAATAATAATAAATAATAAACATAAGGAACCATAGGCATTAAGTTGCAGTCACATTTTGAAACTGTAGCAAAATTTCACAAAAAACAAATTATGTGAGAAGCACCACTCACACAGAACTTCAAACCAAGCAGGTTTGTTGCTCAACGCGGTGAATTTGTGGCCAACTTTATAACTTACATTACATTACATTCATTTTTTTATATACCACTGAAGCATACAGTTTGAGCGGGACATTCCTCTTTTGATCCGTAAACAAAAACTTCTCGATTAACATCATGTTCTCTTCAGTTAGGCATGTCAAATCCCTCCGAAATCATATTTACTCTCATAACCATATTAATTTTAAGTAATGATTCAATAAAGAGATCGATAAACGAGCGAGTCAGCTAGCCAGCAGCCAGTAAAAATAAATGGCCGTTAATTTTTAAATTTAAATTCCGCTCGGCTCTCTGTGGAAGACGTGGAAAAGCGTGTACGAGAGGTGCGTGCAGTTCAGACACAAGAAGTAAATGAAGATGAAACAAGGCCACCCACTTATGATTTCTGTCACCACTCTATGCTTAACCTTGGCTTAATATTATAATTCAAAACGTGTTTTAATTGATCTGATTTCTGTATTTAAATATGCTGCATTAAACGAATTTCAGGGCTCTGTATAATATGTGTTTACACAAAAACATCTGCGACGTTTTCATTGGAAAGATGTTTACATGGTTATAAAAATAACCTGAGAATAACCATTAAGGAACGTTCTGTAAATTATGTGTAGGATATTAAAAAAATAATCACCATTCTGGGAACGTTATTTTATGGTTGCAAAAATAACCTAAAATAATTATTAGGGAACGTTCTCTGTAGTTTTTTTAAGGTTATTTAATAACGACCATCATTCAACGTTCTGGGAACGTTGTTTTATGGTTGCAAAATAATATAAACTAGGCCTATTTAATAATAACCTAAAAAGAACGTTTCCCTAACATTAGTATTTGAAAAAAAAGGAACCAAAAACTAACGTTAGGGGAACGTTCTGTGTTTGCTGAGAACTCATCAGTTTTTCGCGCTCACATAAGGGTCTTTCAGTCAATTGGGCTATCAATTGGATTATAAACGGATTATTGGGTGCATGTAAACGTAATTTGTCCCGTATTCCTAACAGTTTGAATTTCTTAATAGTTAATAATCATGTGTTTTAATGTATTAAAATATTAATAACCATTTATATCCAAATTAAAATTCCTTTTAAATTCTTATATTATGGTATTCCTGTATCCTGTATGTAGGCTATAATATATAGTAAAATGTTAATGATATTAATCATTTATATAAAATGTAATGTCCTTGCATTCAAAAGTTTTTAAAACTATATTTTGCAATATATGGGACAACTATGTTTCTAGTCAGATCTTGCACTGTTAAAAGAAAACTATTGCTTACCACAGAAAATATTTTTGTCTGTAAACGCCTAACAGTCAGGCCTACTCTCTTATGTACCACACCGAAACAAAAATTAACAACATATACTTAAAAATCAGCTGTGTTTTATATGTTAGCATGAGAAGCTTGCCAGGCTTGTCCTTCGCGAATGTAAAATGCCTGCTGTTCATGAGCTTGACTAACCAGTAGAGGCCAGTAAAGAGAGAGTGTTAAAACCAAAGTTGGTAGGCTAGTCCTGAGATTCATTACCGTCACAAACATTAGAATTTTGTGGCTTTTGGTCTATGTGTGTGAGTTTTGAGGCCGTATCTGTATATCCACCTGCGAATGAACCCCTCTCCCCCCAAAATGTTGCCGCCCAAACTTCCTGTTTCGATAAGACATAAATCAACACAGGTGAAAGTTGCAAAAAATATATTTTTGATAATATTAAGCTATAACAAATGCATAATTTGTTTTATTCAGTGACAATAATTAGGGGTACTTATGGCAAAAAAAAGTGATTCTGAAAGCATTTGTTAACATTTTGTCTTGATATGAGTTAGTAAATTTCAAACTGCATGACAAGGCAGCTAAATATTAGAGCAGTCCATGGCAACTGAAAACAATACAGGAAGTTGAGTAATAAGCATACTCCATACAGTATGCCTTCCCTGACAGCACATGTAGGCTACATGTATTTTTAGATTGTTTGCTCATCTGCAATGCGTCTAGTGGATGTTTCCTATCAAATGTCAAATAGACGTCTATTAGATGTCTTTAAGATGTTTATAATTTAGAATGTTTGTAAAACCTACATTTTACAGACATCGGTCAGATGTTCATACACAGCAGATGCTTTCCAGATCAAGTGATCTTTACTTTGCCAGACGTGCATGCGCTATCTGGGTTATAACCTCTCCTCCTTATTTATTGCGTATGAGTATTATAAGCTTGTGTTACTGTAGCATTTGTATCTCACTGCTGATCAGATATAATCTGCTTTTTGACCTTTTTCTTACAATTTCTGTATAATTAATATAATTCTGTATAAAAAAATAAAGACATAATGGTTTAGCAACACCCATCTGGAGATTTTTTTTCTTTCTGGTATACACTTTTTCTTTTTCGCTATAAGGTCCTATGTAGTCCTATGTAATTTTATTTTCCATCTTTTGAAATGAAATATGCCATGTTTTGATTGCATCATGTATTGCACATTATTTCAATTCACAACCACGGATGAGTTTGAATAGAATGCTCATGAAAAAGAGTTTATTAACAACATGCAATAAGCAAGAAACATTTTCAAAAGCTACATAAAAATCTCTAAAAAAAGGGGGAAAAAATGCAGCACACTACAAATGCGTTTTAACAAACATGCTACAAAATATGCATCAAGCTGACTTCATTCTTCTGAATGGATAACGTATGTGCAAACTATAGGCAACACCTGGGACATGGCAGGCAAAAAATGTACGTAGTACTTATAAGGATGCTTTCATTAGCCCAGGCACATCCTGTTGTGTGTGTGTGTGTGGGAGAGCGAGAGATGAGTCATGAAAATTGCCCTCTTTAAAATGCTAAGATAATGAGAATCGTTTCGAGGTGAACACATATCTCCCGTCATGCTACAGACTGCTCTGTGGGTACCTAGTAAGTCATGTATACTTGTTAGGAGATCAAATATTCCCAGTTAAAATATTTCCATTTTTCATAACAAAGTGGACTATGTGACATTATCATTAGCAGCGTATTGTTAAAACAGCCTCAAGTTCCGTTCCTGAGAACTCACTCTTCTCACATTGCCTCTTCACTCTATTTCATTGACTTGTCATGAAAATCAAGAGAACAATGAAAATAAAATGGCTTTATCCAGTAAGGGAAAAGTTACATTTATAGCTATAGTGTTGCATTAGAACCTGAAGGTGAAGAAAGTGATTTAGAAATATTACAGACCCACAGTCTGTCTTAAAGAGATAGTTCATCCAAAAATGTAAAATCTTTCATTTACTTATCCTCATTTTGTTCCGAACCTGTATGACTTTCATTATGACTAATGCAAGACAAATATTTTAAAGAATGCCGTTGTCCAAACAGTTTTATGTCCATTGAGTTTGGACAAAATACAATGTGCTCCACAAAATAAAGAAAGTCAAACAGGTTTGGAACAACATGAGGGTGAGCAAATGATAAGAGAATCTTAATTTATGAACACATACAGTAGTCCTAATAAATCCAACACTGCATGAATTTGTAACAGGTCTGGTGTGCTTAGTGGGTTTGCTTTGTATCTTGCGGCTACGTCTCATCAAATCTTTTATTGACAAGAAGAAAGAAACACTAATCCTAGAGGTGAAAACCAAAAAAGCAAGATGCAGCTGAAAACAGCTGGGGATGGACTTGTAAATCTGGTTTACAAAGTTTGAAGACATGTCATAGTTTCCGAGTCGAAATGCTCTATCAGATCACAAAAGCAAAAAAAGGTGCTAAGATACACCATGATTCGTCAAAATATTGGTGTCCGGAACATTGTGAAGCCAGAGACTATACACCAAGAGTTTTTAAAAAGCTTAGCTTAAAGTTCTGAGTGCTCACAAATGACTGTTAGATCGTATTCGGCTTGGACCCGGAAACAGTAGTCAATACGTCATGACTTAAGAAGCGGTTTACGTTAAATTAATTTTAAAGTAGAAATAAGCAGAGTTGTTAGTGGCCAGACTCATACAGTGGTCATGAGTTTAAGGGAGCCTGAACGAAATCGCATGATTTTCTTTTTGAGAGCATGTGAGGCTTTAATCTTGACCACAGCATTGGAGGAATTTTGCGAAGAAGAAGAGGGGGATGGGGACAAACGAGGGGGCAGTTGCTGAGGCCAGACCAGCTCTCCGCTCTCATCTGAGGTACTGGACACTGAACTGGTTCTTGGAGAAAGAGTCTCGCTCAGACTGGAGTCAGACCTATCGGTCAGGGCAATAGCGGCTTCTGACTGCTCTTGCACCCTCTGGTCCTGCTCCACGAAGTGAGCACTAGTGCGTTTGGTGGGTAATTGATTTAGTCTGAATTCCTGAAGATCTTCTTTGTATATTTCCTCATCCTCTTCTTGACTGAGATCCGCTGAGGAGCACCACAGCCGCTGACCGGATGGGTAAAACTCGTCACTGTGTTGCCTGCCCATGTCCCGTCCCACTGTGTAATATTTGTGCTCCGGCTGGTCCGCCCATCCTTGAGAGACGCAACTGTCCTCTGACCGAGAACGGATGGTCGACTTGGTTTGTCTCTCTCTTGGAGTTGTCCATCTTTCCTCCGGACTTCTTCTGGCTAGGGACCGAAGAAGAGCCCACTTTTGGGATGGAATGGGCTCACGGAACTCAGGAGTTGATGACGTAGGTACGCAGGTGTGATTGCAGCAGGTGTGAATGTGGGGTTTCATGGTGTCTGGCATTGTGGGACGGCGTTGGATGTAAACCGGCTGATGCCGAGGAGAGTCGCTGCTGCTGGCGTAGACTTCTTCGACTGCATACTGATCCATTTCCAAGGAGGATTCTGGTTCCTCACTGCTTAGTGAAGTTGGTCCAGTTTGGCCATTTGGATGGTTTATGTAATATCCATCTTGGGATTCACGCTCATTCTCTTCCTCTGAAAGGGTTGCCCATTCTTGCCATTCCGTTTGGTCAAGCTGTGGATAAGTAGGTGGGTATCTGTGTAAGTCATGCCACTGATCGTGATCAGAGTTGAGTTCTGCTGTAGATCTGAGGTGTCGTCGCTGTAGGAGTCCTAGGATGTACGTCTCCACACGCATAGCCTGCTGAATGTCTTCTTCTGTTGGGCCGTCATCTATCTTCACCGCAAGATCTGTCTCAGCATCAGAGGTGAGGCTCATCTCGGGCGTAAGGCTTTCATTCCCATCAGCTATCTGATCTGTAATCCAGTGAGGACTTTCTTCATCTTCTTCTTCCTCCTCGATTCCCTCAGCAATACCCTCCAGTGGTGGGTATGGGGCAGAAAATGAGCGGGGCATGGTGGCATGTACGATGGGCTCCATATGACCCTCCCAGTCCAGCATGTAGGCATCTGTCAGTAGGTGAGAAATAAAAGATTTATGAGAAAATGTTATGACCCAGAAAGAAAAATGGTGCATTAAGAACCGGAGGGTGAAAACTTTTGAACAGAATGGAGATTTTTTCTTTCAGTAATTTTTTCTTATTTTGCCTAAATGTCATATTTTTTCATTTAGTATTACCCTTCAGAGCCTACAGAAGATACTTACAGAAGTAAGTAGAGACATTTCCCAGAAGACAAAATAAGTTAAATTTACCCTGATCCTTAAATTAAAAAAGTTTTTACCCCCCAGCTCTTAATGCATGGTTATTCCTTTTGGAGAATCAGTGAGCTTTTGAACCTTCTGTAATAGTTTCATATGAGTCCCTTAGTGTTGGAAAGGGTTCCAAAGCACAAAAATACTGAAAAAACTAAATAATTTGTGGAACCTGAAGGATTTTTCTGAAGAACAGTGGGCGGTTTAACCTGTCAGGACAAACAATGAACTCATAAACAACTATCACTAAACAAAACACAGCTGTGGATCATTTAGGTAGGAACACAGTATTAAGAATGACTATATGTAAAAATCTTTTATGTGAAATATTTTATTCAGGTCAGTACTAAATAAACAACAACATGCATTTTGTATGATCCCTCTTATTGTGCTAAAATAATTAACATTTTGCAGATTCTGAAAGGGGGATGTAAACTTTTGACCTCAACTGTATAGGCCCATAGTGTACAAATTAATGCAATGATATACAGTAGTATTAACAAAAATTAGGTGTGAAATATGATTAAGTAAACACTCACCCACAGATCTAGGCCTGTGACAGGAGACACTGAGGTTTGGGGAGGAACTGGAACGCAGTGGAGGAGACAGACATTCACTTTGTTCATAAAACCCTGAAGGATCAAGATAAGTCAAAATATTATTTTCATTTATTAGTTATTAGCTTTTATTGTTTTATTCACAATATCTGAATATATGTTTCTGTATTCAATTTGCCAGCTATTACTAAATAACTATGTGATGACAACACATTTCCTAACCCAAATGCCAGATCATTGAATAAATGGTTCATGTTGCATATGCAGCCAATGAACTCGCTGCTTCACATTTAAATGCCTGGTTAGCAATCGCTAGAACCCTACACCTTCCCCAGCTCCACCTGTATAGATTTTTTTCAATAAACAAGTAAAAAAAAAAAAAAATTTGTAGTAGGTTACAAAAACACGTAGTAGTTCCAATCTATAAACAGTTCTACTGTTCCTTTTATATGTTCTTATGCCTGTTAAAGCATATAAACTCCAGATTAAAGTTTTAGTAGAGACACAAAACTAAATAATATAGCAGCCTGTATATTTAATATTGGCCATCTTTTGTATTATATTACCAACTAACCAAAAAAAAAAAAAAAAAATCTATTGCAGTATTGGCCAACCGTTTTGTAGGACACTATGAGGAATAAATTATTTATAGTGTGGTGGACTACCTGAGCTTGATGCACTGGGACTGTCCAAATCCTCCTCTGTATTCTGCTCACATGCAAGTCCTGTATCCAACCTCAACTCACTGAGCTGCTGTTGCAGTGCTAGCATCAGCAGACTGGGGGCACCCTGGAGTCGGTTCTGCAGGGTAGGACACAACAATCAATCATAAAGGCAAATGGAGAACGTTTATGATTTTGCAATCACGGCCTACATTTGATCAATTCACACATTTCCTGAGAATTAAACTCATTGGCTTGGGATTGGAAGCACTGACGTGTTACTGTTTAAGCTACAGGAATGCAATAACAGAATATCAATACAACAGCTGGCATACACGCACACACACACACACACACACACACACACACACACACACACACACACACACACACACACACACACACACACACACACTGGTTTATATGTTTTATGGGGACATTCCATAGGCGTAATGGTTTTTATACTGTACAAACCGTATTTTCTATCGCCCTAACCCTACCCTACACCTAAACCTAGCCCTCACAGGAGATTGTGCAAACTTTTACTTCCTCAAAAAAACTCATTGTGCATGATTTATAAGCCTGTTTCCTCATGGGGACCTGAGAAATGTCCCCACAAGGTCAAAATTTACTGGTATTCCTATCCTTGTGGGGACATTTGGTCCCCACAACGTGATGAATACCAGGCACACACACACACACACACACACACACACACACACACACACACACACACACACACACACACACACACACACACACACACTGGTTTACATGTTTTATGGGGACATTCCATAGGCGTAATGGTTTTTATACTGTACAAACCGTATTTTCTATCACCCTAACCCTACCCTACACCTAAACCTAGCCCTCACAGGAGATTGTGCAAACTTTTACTTCCTCAAAAAAACTCATTGTGCATGATTTATAAGCCTGTTTCCTCATGGGGACCTGAGAAATGACATTTGGTCCCCATAACGTGATGAATACCAGGTACACACACACACACACACACACACACACACACACACACACACACACACACACACAATATTTTATTAAATGAGAGGGCAATTCAGCATAATATAGGATTTTTTTTGCACTTAAGAACCCATATTAACCCGTGTCCCAAATTGCAGTTATTCCTCCTCACCCTCTCTGCATAAAACATTGTTAAATCTTTAATGTTTTAAAAGGTTGGAAATCAGTGATATTACAACACCACAAACTGGTTTCTTGCATAAATAAAATTTTTTTATGATGTGTTAAACATCTACATTAGAATAATCATTATTTCTGTGACAACAGATATGCAAGATGGCTTGGATAGACAGCTACTGGCATGTGTGTATGTGTGCATGTCACTCGTGTAGCGTGTTCTCGTGCGCACCACTGGCAGTAGTTATGTAAGTAAATGGCAAATGCACTAAACCTGAAACGTCAATAATTTAAAGTCAGGATAGATACTGTTGCGACTGCTATTTTTTAATCCTGTTGTTTTGGTTTTGTTTCAGGACCTGCTGTAGTTTCATATTCTTGGCAGCTAATAATTCAACTATTAAAACATTGTGGTTGGCACCACGTAGCAAGTGAACCCATGTTTAATGTAGTCTGGGTCTGGGTTTTATTTTAGTTCTGTTCACAGTTTAGTTTGTCCAGATTTTGCATCACAGTATGTTCCACACCTGGCCTGAATCACCACTCAAAGAGTATTTTTTTTTTTTTTTGTTATATTTTGCTGGCCTATGACGCAAAGGTGGTTTGACTTGGGCCATTATTTTAACCGCATTCTCTATTTACGGCTCAGTGTTTTTCTCTTCATATTTTCCATAATAAAGGGTATAATGATGACAAAACCGACATGGAAACAGACTGGAAAGAATGAAAAGATTTTAGTTACACACTAATGCATTTCATATTCACCAATTTTTCATTTGATTTTCAACAATTTAGGTTGAGACAGGCTGATCCCAAAGGTTACGATATGTTTGGAATAACTTTAGTTTATATAACATCTAGGCTTGCCATGGTGTAGACTAATGCTGGTTTATTTAATTATACAAATCTAAGTTTAATTTCTAAATGTATTATTTAAATCATGTTAAAATGTAAGCATCAAATATGATCCGTTAGACTCTCATTGTTAATCTCTCATAGTATTGGACTGCATGATATGTTTTGCCTTCACAATAAAAACTACAGAGCTTTGATCTAAGTAAGCATTTAAGCATAATCTTAATAAGACATATTATTGGGAGATAGAACGACAACTGATATTTACTGTACATGCTTTTTATGTACAGTTGAAGTCAAATGTTTACACGCACCTTGCAGAATCTGCAAAATGTTCATTACTTTAGCTAAATAAGAGCGATCATACAAAAATGCATGTTATTTTTTTATTTATTACTCACCTGAATAAGCTTTTTCAAATAAAATACATTTACATATCATCCACAAAACAAAATAATAGTTAAGATTTATAAAAATGACATGATTCAAAAGTTTACATACACTTGATTTCTAATACTGTGTTGTTACCTGAATGATCCACAGCTGTGTTTTTTGTTTAGTGATTGTTATTCATGAGTCCCTTGTTTGTCCTGAACAGTTAAACTGCCTGCTGTTCTTAAAAAAAAAAAATCCTTAAGATCCCACAAATTCTTTGGTTTTTCAGCGTTTTTGTGTATTTGAACCCTTTCCAACAATGACTGCAGCTGCGTTTCCATTAACTGATGTTATGCGACTGAAACATAATTTTCTCTCGCGATAAGTAATGGCAACAGATTTTTGATTACCCTTTAAATTGCGTGAATTGAAATTGCAAATTGAAAATACGCCCATATATAGCAACGAATTTTTACGCTCACATGAGGTGGTTTGTCAGGCAATTCGAAAAAGGAATATTTCACAAAACAGCAATGTAAATGTTTTTTTTTTTTTTTTTTGCATCTACAAGTCACATTCGATTAAATATAGCCAAAATCCCACACAAATCCATTGGCATGACTTATCACGAGAGGAACATCAGTTAATGGAAACGCCGTCATTTCGCAATCCCAAATCTGTAATGGAAACACAGTTACTGATGCATTAAAAGGAAACACGGGGATGTAAACTTTTGAACAGAATAAAATTTGTACATTTTTCTTATTTTGCCTAAATATTATATATATTTTTTCAATTAGTGCTACCCTTCAGAAACTACAGAACATTCGTACATGTTTCCCAGAAGACAAAATTTTACCCTTTTTTAATTTTACCCTGATCTTCAAATTCCAAAAAAGTTCACCCCACGGCTCTTAATGCATCGTGTTTCCTTCTGAAGCATCAGTGAGCATTTGAACCTTCTGTAATAGTTGCATATGGGTCTCTCAGTTGTCCTCAGTTTGAAAAGATGGATCAAAATCATACAGTCATTGATGGAAAGGGTTCAAATACGCGCACACACACACACACAGCTGTGGATCATTCAGGTAACAACACAGTATTAAGAATCAAGCATATGTAAACTTTTGAACAGGGTCATTTTTAGAATTTTAACTATTTTCTCTTGTGGACTACATGTAAACATTAGAAAAATAATTAACATTTCGCAGATTCTGCTAGGTGTGTGTAAACTTTTGAAATGAAATGTAAGAAGTTTTCTCCATATTGTCACTAGATCCTACTTTAAGCCATAAAAGCTCATATATAAGCTATATATAAGCTATTATTAGGTCTAAAGGAGCCTACTCACAAGAGAAAGCTAAGCATTTGATGTTAAGACTGCGTTAGATCCATTTTAAGGGTGTGGAAAAAGCAGAGTCAGTTTAAAATCAAGTGGGAATACAGCAAATTGGATTTCCGTAAGCAGAAGCCTCTCTGAAATTCTCACTGGATATTGGACAACTGCATCAGAGCTAAGTTACACTGCAATAAATGCTTTTCTTACTTAGATTTTTTGTCTTGTTTCCAGCCAAAATATCTCCATTTTCCTAAATCAAGAAGGATTTTCTGGATGAGTAAAAATTATTGTCTTGTTTTCAGAAAAAAATGTGTGAAACAAGCAAAATAATCTGCCAGTGGGGTAAGAAAAATAATCTTGTTTCCGGTGTTGTGCCTTTTTTCGACCCCTGCCAAATTATGACCCCCTCTCGTTGAAAGCGCTACCTGATTGCCTAATCCTAACCCCACCCCTAATCCTAACCCCTCCCCCACACCTAACCCTAAACCTACCAATACTAGGGGGGTAGTAATCTGGCGGGGGTCAGAATTCGGCACAACACCGGTTTAGGCATGGGATGATAACCGGTTTCAAGGTTTACCGCGGTTTGAAAAAGTCACGGTTTCAAAACCGGAAACAAAAAAAGTTATACCGTTCCTACGATATGCGCATTTTCTGTGTCAAAGTGAAAGCGCAGGACTCCCTACTAGGTTGTGTGTCTGCGTCCCTGCAGAGAAAACAATGCAGCCCCTCCTCCACCGGTTAGTGCTCAGGCGCGTGTCTGTGTTTGTGCACGTGATCCACAGTCAGTGAGATTCAGCAGTAATATAAGTTCAGGACGGCCAAAGGAGGTGAATCCCCACAACACAGAGTGGGGAATAGCAGACTATATGTACTAATTTTACGTTTCTGTGAACTTTAGCACAACAATTAAGTTAAAGTGAAATCACGTCTTTGCTTTTAAGCCTTCTGTCACGTTAAAGGTGCAGTGTGTAGGTTTTGTGGCATCTAGCGGCGAGATTGTGAATTGCAACAGAGTACCGCTCACCCCTCCCTTTATACAGAACTACGGAAGCCGATACAGGATTTAAATCTCACCTTTTTTTGACAGCAACGAATAGTGAGATTTCTTTTAAAATGTAATTTAAGGAATTATTCAATATTTATTCAGTTAACTTTATCATTCAATAAAACTATGTTATTGTGAATATTACTTGTTCATCATTGTGTCAGTGTTTTTTTCGCAAGCTGATTCTATGTTAATAAAAACATAATGGTTAATTAAGGTCTTTATGCACCCCTGAAAACATAGTTATTGCACCACTGTCTAGAGATCATCTTAAATATTACACGGGGCACCTTTAACACAAGTGACTGCAATTTAATTTAATTAAGAAGATTCAATTATTTATTTTAATTATTTTGCCTTCTGTTCCATGTTACAAAATGTTCTATATGTTTCCTAAAATAAAATATACTGTAATCCGTTTGGGGAAAAAAAGGTTGTTTTTTTTTACCCAGACATTTAAATGTAACATTGTAGAGCAGTGATTACAATACCGTAATACCGTGAAACCGTGATATTTTTATCCAAGGTTATCATACCGTCAGAATCTTATACCGGCCCATGCCTATTCCGGTTTGAAATAAGATTTTTTTTGCTTACTCCACTGGCAGATTATTTTGCTTGTTCTAAGCAAAAACCCACTTAATTTTGACTTGTTTTTTCTTCGAAAACAAGAAAATAACTTACGCATCTACAAAACCCTTCTTAATTTAGCATTTTTTTAGATATTTTGGTTAAAAACAAGACAAAAAAATCTAAGTTGGAAAAGCATTTTTTGCAGTGTAAATATTTTCTGAGACTTGAGTCAAATCCTTTTTCTGCAACACACCATTTCCATTGAAATCAGCACAGCAGCATGTTCATTTTTCAAGACCAAAATAAGACTTAAAATAACTTGTTCTTAGAATCTAATGGCTCATATGAAACCACTGCAACGTGGTTTAGCGGCTGAGGTCAAAGCTCAAGCACATGATAAAAATGACAAGTATAAGAAAAGAAACCAAAGGACAGCGAGATTGGAGCAGGAATCAAACAAAGACCACAATCAAACACCCACTGAAAACATGATCCAGTTGTGATGATTTTAGACATAATCTCGGCTATTCGTGAAGTCTATGTCTCAACCTTTCCTTGGAGATCTTTGATTCCGCTTCACGATTAACCGCCGTGAGACAGCGTGACGGATCACCTGCTTTGGTGTCTCACCCTCAAAGGCCCGATGCACAAAAGCATGCAGAAGGCAGCAGTCTATTTGATTATCAGAGAAACAGACAGGACCTGAGGGAGATCAGGCTGCATGTGTACTCTCATTATCTGGATGCCGTGAGCGCCTTGCCTTTAATGTGCCAAAATGGGACACAACCAGCACCCCCATTACACACACACACACACACACACACACACACACACACACACACACACACACACACACACACACACACACACACACACACACACACACACACACACACACACACACACACACACACACACACACACACACACACACAGACATGCCCTGCCCCCACTATATCCTCACACACACACACACACACACACACACACACATACACATCACTCTAACACTCCTAAAGTACAAAATACATCACTAAACTGCGCTAATAATTTTTCTGAAGCACACATCCACAAGAGTTAAGAGAAGCTTTGGCCTTGAGGGCTGATGTAGTTCATTTAAACAGATGTTGTATGTGCAAACAAGCTACTATAATTCAAACACTGCTAGGTTTTCAACTACAAAGCTAAACTACAAATGAATCTGTGGTGTGGCACACTGGTTTAAAGCACAGGGATTGACATGAAACAACTGGGATGAGATGTAGGATTTCTCCCAGTTACATTGCTAATTATATAATTAAAGGGTGCGTTTGTAATTACATGTTACCCACAGGGCTGTGTGAACACTGCACTGCACTCCGTCTTCACTACAGTTGCCTGAAGAGATCAAATCTGATTGTCTATAGTTGGTTAATTAACAATTGCAGTTTAAATCAGTCATGAACACAAAGCTAGCTGATAGATGAATACATAGATCAATAGATAGATAGAATGTTTCTTGAACAGCAAATCAGCATATTAGAATGACTTCTGACGGACCATTTGACACTGAAGACTGGAGTAATGATGCTGAAAATTCAGATTTACACATTTTTCAATTAAAAAAAAATTGTACTGTTTAAAAACTTTGGACTGGTATATATCATTCCAACATCTAATGACAATGTTAACTGATGTCTAATTGGCTACCGACGTCAGCTGGCATTGATAATTTGTTGTTTTTAGGTTGTGTAACCAAAATCCAACTTTAAGTCAACATCAAATTCATTCTCCAAAATGCAACATTTGATTGAGGATGAAACACTGATTCATTTATTTTGTAAAAACTGTAAACTTTTGGAATAGTTTCAGTTAAAAGATATAATTTGTTACTATAATGGTAAAACTAAATAAAGGTGCTTTAAAAGGTTCTTCATGCGATGCCATAGATAGAAGAACCATTTTTGGTTCCACAAAGAACCATTCAGTCAAAGGTTCTTTAAAGAACCATTTCTTTCTTACCTTTTTATAATCTGAAGAACCTTCTTCCTCCAAAAAGAACCTTTTGTGAAACAGAAAGTTTCTTCAGATGTTAAAGGTTCTTTATGGAACCATTTAGACAAAAAGGTTCCTTGGCATCGTGAAGCACCTTTATTTTTAAGAGTAATTCATTTTAGTTTGGGAAATTTTTTATTCATAAACAAAAATTCTCTAAATCGCAGCCTTCTTTTTGACATTTCTTAAATGAAATTGATGCTTTCCTTAAATATTTTATGTTAATTGAAAAGAAAGAAAAGTGATAGATTTTTGAAATATTATGAGGATTGTTTTGGTAAAAAAATACTGATCCGTAAGGTTTTATTTATAAGGTATTATTATCTTATTTTATTTATTTATTTTAAGTTATCGTTATTATTCTGTTATTGTTTTTATTTATTTGTCTGTATGTATTTATTTTTGTATTTGAAACTTTACAAGGTGTGATGTTTTGTTTTTTGTTTAATGGTTGTATTAAAAAAAAAGCAACGTCAACCTGACATTATATTGCAGTCGAGTGCCTACTGGGATGATAAAATTTTGCTTCCAAAATGCTTGTTTTCACTTGTTTCCCTTCCAAATGCTCTTCGAATGCATCATTTATGCCATGAATGCAGCATGAATTTGATGAGCAAAACTATCAGATACTAAAACTCTTAAGAATCGTTTTTTTTTTTTTTTTTTACTTTGCAATTTATTGATGGAGTATTAAAGGAGTAGTTCACTTTCAGAACAAATATTTACAGATAATGTACTCACACCCTTGTCATCCAAGATGTTTATGTCTTACTTTCTTCAGTCGTAAAGAAATTATGTTTTTTAAGGAAAACATTTCAGGATTTCTCTCCATATAATGAACTTCTATTGTGCCCCCGAGTTTGAACTTCCAAAATGCAGTTTAAATGCTGCTTCAAAGGGCTCTAAATGATCCCAACCGAGGAAGAAGGGTCTTATCTAGCGAAGCAATTTGTCATTTACAATTTATATACTTTTTCAACTCTACACAGAGAACACACAGAGCTAGACGAGATGAGCTTTTGAGATTTAAAAGTATATTGATTGTATTTATTTATTTATTTTGAAAATAACCCATCTTTTTTCTAGATAAGGCCCCCACTTTCCTCGGCTGTGATTGTTTAGAGCCATTTGAAGCTGCATTTTGGAAGTTCAAACTCGGGGGCACCATAGAAGTTCATTATATGGAGAGAAATCCTGAAATGTTTTCCTCACAAAACAATTTCCTGACCACTGAAGAAAGAATTTTGAAGAATCTTGGATGACAACGGGGTGATTA
The DNA here is from genome assembly GCF_049309525.1 of Garra rufa. Lineage (NCBI taxonomy): Eukaryota > Metazoa > Chordata > Actinopteri > Cypriniformes > Cyprinidae > Garra > Garra rufa. The sequence goes on from NC_133371.1 coordinate 9,299,025, forward strand.
CCTTATCTGTACATTTTGGTTCAGAAAGTAATTTACTCCTTTAAAAATTATATAAGTAGCCTAATTGAATGCAAATGAATAAAAAAAAATTGTATTCATAGTCTGTAATCTCATTATTAAAAATAAAAAGAATCGTTTTAGAATCGTATCGGAAACGCATCGTGAGGTGCCTGAAGATTCCCACCCCTAAGAACCTGAGTGAAAGGCTAAATGAATGGCGCTTTGGTGAGCGAAGCTCTCATCAGTCGGGCAGATTGAAGAATGTTTTCCGGTGGCCGCTGAAGCGGAGCGCGCAAGCCGCTGACAGCTCATTTGGGTGATGCGTCTCGAGCTCACCCGCACGCGCCCGTCCCGCGAGAGCCTGACTCATTAATATTCCGCTCCACGCGCCTTTTGTCTGATCCATCTATGGGGGGAGAAACTCTGGGGAAAGAGAGAGTGCTGCTTATTTGATTTCTCTCACCGCCTTTTCACGGGGCCTTTATTGAAAACTGAGTTAGAGTGAGGTCCCGACCCTGGAGGCAGACATACTGATGGACAGGTAATGAAAGGACAGGAGGGAGGCGCTCTGTTAGTTTATAAATACTGTATTACTTTGTTAAACAGTACGCCTCCCAAGCCCCAAGGAATAAGAAGAAGAGTGAGGATAATATATATTGAGGTTCACAAAGAAAATAAATAAGCTATATTTGTATAGCTAATAATTACAATTTACTGTAATAATGTAAGGCTATATACAAATAATAACATAATAATATTATAGACTATAAATATACAGTTAAAGATAATTTGTTAGATAAAGTAGGAATAGTTATATCCACGTGAAACGAACAATGGATAGTTAAAGGTCTGCAGACCCCGCCCCCTTTTCCAAGTGCACATCAATCACAGCTGTCAAAAACATACACTTGCTGTGAAAGGAAATTGCCTTTAATTATACTGCACAACTGATTCTGTTAATGGCATTATAACTGCATATTGGTGTTATAAAAACCTATATCGACACTGCAGTTTTCACTTGGCAGTTGTTAATTATGTAACACCAGAAAGTACATTTTAGCCTCATGTTTTTGTGCGCTCTTGCACATTTGACCTGAATAATAATGACAGGACTGACTGGCTCATGTCTAACTTTTCACAACACTTTTCGACTATCCACGCTGGAGCATTGTTTTCATCAGGGAACATGTCGCACCTACCAGCTGTCGTCTTAAAGTGAGCTGCTCCTGCTCTCTGCTGCTGCGGGCCGGACCCACATCGCCCCAAGCCGGGCATCCTGGCACAGAGTCCCCGAGCGACAGGGCGCCGAGGACCAGGCTCTCCTGCCGCTGCTTCAGTATCTCCAGCTCACACAGCCACGTCAAACTAGCCTCCAGACGCTCTTTATTCCGACTGCGCTCTTCTTCCATCTTCAGAGGAATCCCGAGGTCCACCAGGATGCTCCTCAAGCTTCCCAACAGAACAAAAGCAATCAATCTTTCAATATGATCTGCGTCAGCCTGCTTCTGCTACAACTGTGGACGTTGTTTACATTGAAAATAGACAATTGCCATTTAGCTCGAGTGTTTTTTCTTAACACGCGTGTCTGTCGGTCATATTTCTGCGGTTGGACAATATTTGGGCATTTCAGTTTTGAATCTCCACTCACGCCCCTCGCATTGCTGTACATTGAGGTGTTCCCTGCTTATTAGAATATTCCGCCCTGTCCGCTGTGATTGGTTGGAAGCTATCAGTCACCGCCTTCCTGAGAACTTCCCACACTCTAATTGGTCAGTCCCCCGCAGCTTAATTTGCATACAGACCATGGCGGGTCTTCGTGTGCTCAACCGTAGACAGATGAATGAATGGACGTGGAGAATTTTAATTTTGAACGGTGCGACAGACTGACAGGTCAGAAGACACGAAAATTAATGCGTGGGTGACTTAATAAGGATAATTAATGAATATTTGGCTAACAATTCGGGTTTGTTGTCTGAGACTGAACTGGAGCGCGATGTAAGTTACACTTTGTGTTTTTAAAATTGGCCTCGAATTCGATTGAAGAAATGTTTTTGAATAGGAATTATTTAGCTGTGAACACTATTTCTCATTATAAACTCGTCCCACAATTTATCCAATATTGGTATTTCAACAAAACAAATATGTGTTTATTCGTTTTAAAACGCAACGCTGGTCCAAGCTTCTAAATCTAGATACACAAGTGTATGCGTCTGGAGATTACGTAATGAAAGAAATGGGTTATGTCTCTATCTAGTGGCTAGACTTGATAGTGCACATTAGCGTTATAATTCTCTGTTGTATGGAAAATATTGAGATTTCTTTTTTAACGAGGTGTTTTGAGCTTCATTCGAACTCCCATACGCATGATTAGCATACTGCGGAATGAATTTAACTTGTAAAGTAGAAAATAAGTGTATAAATAAATTCTACAATCTATATTTGGTTTAGGCTAGAGCACTTGTGCTCTATAAAAAATATCATTACCACCACCTTATAACTTTTCCTTTATATGACTGATTTAAAAATGACAAAATACAGGCTATCGGTTAAATTAAAATAAGAAGTTAGTGAGTCCTGCAGTGCTTCCTGGTTAAGACTCTCAACTCGGAATAAAAACAGGAATGATGCCACAGCAGAAAAAGCGTGCATGTGTGGGTTCAGACCGAGCCGAGATGGTCAAATAAATGCATTTTTAAATTTCTGTAGGGTATCTATGAAGCGTTCTAAAAAGAGTCAGATTAAAAAACACAAGGTATGTTCCCAGTGTTGTTTTATTTTTATTATTATTTGTAATCTGTCTACTTCACATAGATCAGAGAGCCACTGAATCAGAGTCTCTATTAGACAAAGTTGTTGGAAGAATGGAAAACTGTGCACAGCGCAGCTCTGCTTCCTATATCAGTGAACACTGCACATATTGTCTTATACATACAGTGCATATGGAAACATGTACAAATCAGCCTGGTCTAGATATAAAAACAGCTCTAAAAGTAAAAAAAAAAAGTACAGTAAGTCATTGCTACACCATTTCTGTTATGGGATGCCATAAATAGACATTGTCAGAAATCAGTCAGTACACTTTCAAGAAAATAAACTTGATTTGTGATACAGTCATGTCGATCATGAAACCACAGCACAGGTACAGTGGAAATGACATCAGTGGGCGATCCCATAGCACAGTCTATGATATGAAAATGTGAAATAGAATTTAGAACAATGTTTCTTTTGCCAGGATACTTCAACATAATTTCAATAGCCAAATCTCTATTAGTGACAACACATCTCAGTTGCAAAATGCCAACTCATATCTTTGGTCAGATACATCACAAGAAGTCATTGCATATGAGCAAAACAATCAGGCTGAAGGTTAATTATCATTTTTTGCTCTGGTGGAGTCGATAATGTTTACTTGTGTAGCAGAAGAAAACAGGTGGTCCACAAAAAAAACAAAAGTCAAATGCATTAAACACAATTCCACATGAGGCATTCACACACATTTATACACATACAGTACAGTAAACATGATTGTGACAGTGATTCATTTGCGTTTTCAATTTCAGCTTCAAAATATCAAACCATGAGAAACCAATTAATCTTTTTTTGTAACCACACATAATGAAAAATATAGAGAAATCAAATCCATATTGCAGAATACACACCCAACAACCTATACAGATGCACTCTAATGCCAAAATAAAAGAACAGTAGGAGAATCTATCAAATATAATATTTCAGTAGTTCAACTGCATTCTGGAATAAAATGCCGGCTTCAAACACTGCACAGAGCAACACTAAAGATGGATTTGAAAGATCCAAACCAAGAACCCCATCAGATTCTAAAGTTCTGAAGTGTGGAATACGATTACTGTAGATTTTTTTCTGGGGAAAAAAAAACAAAAACATCTTACATATACATTCAATACAATACCATGTGGTTTGTAGCTGGAATATTATCATATATCCTACCAGCAATGTGCCAGCAAACATATATTTCATACATCAGGCGTTTAGTCCTACAACGCCTGGACGTAAAGTGCCGCTTCTCTTCATGTCGTCTCACATGAGATTTTTTATTTTTTTTTACATTGACCTCTGTCTGCATAAAAAGGGAATTGTTGCATTTTATGTTATATATAAATAAATTCTACCATCTATAAATACTATATTTGGTTTAGGCTAGAGCACTTGTGCTCTATAAAAAAATATCATTACCACCTTATAACTTTTCCGTTATATGACTGATTTAAAAATGACAAAATATGGGCAATCGGTTAAATTAAACCTGTCCTGCAGTCCTGCAGTTCTTCCTGGTTTAGACTCTCACCTCAGACAGAATAAAAACAGGAATGATGCCACAGCAGAAAAAGCGTGCATGTGTGGGTTCAGACCGAGCTTAGATGGTCGTTTTAGACCACTCGGTTTTCTGAAGCCAGGCGGATGTGTAAACAGACGCCCAGTGGACCGAGCTGCTGGGCAAGAAAAAGGCAGTTTGGCTTCATGTGCCGGGAGGAAGACACAAGACGTACAAGTGGAATGATTTAAAACGTCACACGAACACACTTACATTCACCAAAATAGACACAGGTCAACTTACGCCACACGCACGCGCTCACATGGACACGTCTCAAACGTGCTTGTGCGTGTCGCTGAATAAAACGCAGTTGAATAATTACAAACTCCTTCCTTCTAGAGCTTTGATAAGTGTTCTATGTACATAAATTAACAATAAATATCTGCGATGACCTATATATATATATTGAAATATATATTAAATCTGGAATAAAGTATATTTTTCAAACATATTCATATATTTTTTCTACATCTTCAAATAAATCAGGAGATATCACAGTTTAGTAAAAACTAACAATGTTTATCCATCTTCCTGGCTGCGGTGTCCCTTTTCACAGTCTTTCTCTGGTGCAAAAATACTTTAGCATAATAGTGTACGCTTCACAGAAATGTAAGGTCTCTGTTTTTAGCGCGAGTGGCCCTTTTGCGAAAAACTAACCTTCTGGCGCAGGATTATCAAGGAAACCAGCCTTGATACTACAACTATATTTCATAATGCTTCCTGCAGAAAAGCTCTGATAAATGGGAAAAGGGACAGGGCAGCTATGTCGTTACATGTCAAAACCAAGCTAAAAGAAAATTTTCCTCATTTTTTTGTACCAATAAAACACTTCAAATTAAGAGGGGTAAAAAAATAATAAAAAGCATGCTCTTCGTTTTCTTCATCAGGTCTGTTCCCTTCCTCTGCAAACAGTAACATCTTCAGAAAGAGAACCTGAAAGAAAGCTGGAACAGTGATGAGCCCATTCAGACTCATCCAGTCCCACAATTCCACGGGACAGTCACGGCCTCATTTCCTGTGGGTTTGCTGTCCGCTTGGCCGATGGCAGTTCTGGTCCATGTCTTCTTCTTCTGGTCTCTTTTGTTTGTTATGCATAGTCATACATGCACATTTGGGCCCTTTGTTTTTTTGCCTTTTGTTCTCATACATGGTTCTACATTGCACAGCGCGCCCTGGTGGCCTGGAGGGTAAGTGTCAATAATATCGACTTCTCTTCTCGTCTGGGTCTGAGTTGTAATCTCTCAGACCCACTCCCTTCTTTAGGCTCAGTAAGGAATCCTTCATCTGTGTGAAGACACATAAGTGGTTATTTCACAATCGAGGTCAATTATATTGTTTCAGTGTGTATGTAGACATATTATATACCTGATCCAATAACAGTACTGAAGATTTGATAATCTCTCTCCATTTCTGGAGCTCGGCGTCGTGGTAGCGCTGCTGGGACTCCAGGAGCTGTGCCCATTCCATCTGTGTCTGCGGCAGTTTACTGCTAAAGCGCATGGGAACCAAAAACACTGTCAAGGAAGTTTGGGAATGTATAGACTCTTGTAATAAACGTTAACGTCTGCAGGGTCCGAGTGCAGTCCAAAAGTCTGTGGTGTTGTGGGAGGAGCTTAAAACGGCGGGTGGGGAAAAATCTGTGCATGTGCCTGACATTCTTATGGGTGGAGCTTAATATAATTGTGGGTGCGACTTAACATTGCTGTGGGAGGAGCTCACCACTGTGGGTGTGACTTATGTGACTGAATTATTGCTGGTGGACCTTAAAGGAACACTCCACTTTTTTTGGAAATAGGCTCATTCTCCAACTCCCCCCCCGAGTTAATAAGTTGATTTTTACCGTTTTGAAATCCATTCAGCCGTTCTCCTGTTCTGGCGATATCACTTTTAGCATAGCTTAGCATAGATCATTGAATCCTATTAGACCAATAGCATCACGTTCAAAAATGTCCAGCGAGTTTCCATATTTGTCGTATTTAAAGTGCCCCTATTATGCCTTTTCAAATATGATATTTCATGTAGTGTGTCATGTAGCTGTATGTGAACATAAACTATCTGCAAAGTTGTGACGCCGACAGTGCACTATAAATAAAGTTTTTGTCTATCAAAAAAAGGAGTCGGCTCACATTCGCCTAAACGAGTCGTCAGCAATTCGAATCTTTTTTCTGTAACGGCCACACGTCACGAGCTACACATTTGCGTAATGTCCGCCCACATTCAATTTCGCGAACAACTTGCCCGCCCACAAACAGTAGGCCTACCATTTTCACGTGGATTACATCATGTCAAGAAGACGCCCTGCGCTGTGACAGCCTGTGAGAGTGAATTTGTTTTATATGCCCTTCCGAAAGATGAAACTATCAGTGGTTAACATTAATTTTTTCAACACCTCAGCAGTCCAATGCCAATCTTGTGTTGTGTTCGCGTCATTTTACTGATGACTGCTTTTCTAATCTTGGGGAGTAACGTTACAACGCGAGATTCACCAAACGCTTGGTTTTAAAAAATGGATCAGTGCCCAGTTTATTTGGACCGGCTTGCTCCTCTGAACTTCTACCTGTAAGTATGATTAATAATTGTATTTTCTAGCGATCGTTCAAAATACGTCTTTGTGTACGTTATGGTGTGTAACAACCCCGCACATGTCTTGGTAACCGGCTAACTTGCGTTTCTGTAGTTCTGTTGTTCAGCTGTGAGTGCAATGTAGTCTAAAAAGTCTTGTGATTGATGCAGCTTGACTGTCTGTCTGCCTTATTAGTTTAAGTAATGATAATGATAAACGATGGCTTAACGCAGTGTTATGGATTGTACAGTGTTGAAGTTCACAACGTAGAGGTGTGCCCGGTTCGCTTACAAAAGCAAATTGCAAGCACTTTCCACAGTTAACATATGACAACCACTGAGAATCATCCTGCTCCGGTCGTGCTTGCAAAACAGTTTCTTGTCGATGTGACACTTCAACCGTTTCATCGTCATCCTCCGGCTCGAATTGATAGGGTAAAATCGAGGCTATCTTTTCTATGCATTAACAGGTCTCCGCAGCTGTCATTCAGTTATGCCAATGGGCGTTTCGTTTTGCGCTGTAGCGGTAGACCAATCCAAAAGGACTGCACCATCTGACCAATCACAGCAGTGAGGGCTCACGGAAAGGAGGGGTTTAGAGAGACTGATTCTTCGAACTGCTTCAAACGAGTCGTTTACGAATCATTTAGAAACGGGGTAAAAATAAATCTAATTTTGGAGAAAACTAAAGTGTTTTTTGAACTTGCATACATGTAAACCTGTTTTAAGAGACTATTACAACAATATTAACTACCTTTAAAATGGCATAATAGGGGCACTTTAAAACTTGACTCTTCTGTAGTTATATCGTGTACTAAGACCGGCGGAAATGCAAAGCTGCGAGTTTCTAGGCTGATAAGATTAGGAACTACACTTCCATTCCGGCGTAATAGTCAAGGAAGTTTGCTGCCGTAATATGGCCGAAGCAGGCGGAGTATTATCAGAAATGAGTTCCCAGCTAGTTTAGCATTTGCACATGTGCTGCGTGGTATTACTGCTCCTGCTTCGTGTTATGGGAGAAGCTCACAACTATGGGCAGGGTCTTAATATTGTTGTGTGGTGGAACATGGTTGTGGGTGGGGCTTCATATTATTGTGGGTGGGGTTAGATATTGCTGTGGGTTTGACTTGTGTGACTATGAATTATTGTGGGTGGACTTTAATATTGAGGATAGAGCACAATATTATCGCAAGTGGGTCTTGATGTTGTGGGAGGAACTCGAGGCGTTGCTTTATATTATTGTGGGTGTAGGCTGACATTCTTATGGGTGGAGCTTAGTATAATTATCATGGTTATGAGTGGGGCTTCATATTGTGGGTGGGGTTAGATGTTGCTGTGGGAGGAGCTCACCACTGTGGGTTTGACTTGTGTGACTATATTGTGGATGGACCTTAACATTATTGAGGATGGAGCCTGTATTATTACGAGTGGGCCTTGATGTTGTGGGAGGAGCTCACAACTATGGGCGGAGTCTTAATATCGTTGTGCGTGCAGCCTGACATTCTTACGGGTGGAGCTTAATATAATTGTGGATCTTTGAGTTATGGGAGAAGCTCACAACTATGGCCGGTGTCTTAATATCGTGGTGTGGTGGACCATGGTTGTGGGTGGGGCCTCATATTGTGGGTGGGGTTAGATAATTCTGTGGGTTTGACTTGTGTGACTATTACTGATTGTGGGTGGACCTTAATATTATTGAGGATAGAGCACAATGTGTTATCGTAAGTGGGTTTTCATGTTGTGGGAGGAACTCACAAATGTAGGCATCGCTCTATATTATTGTGGGTGTAGGCTGACATTCTTATGGGTGGAGCTTAATATAATTGTGGGTCTTTGTGTTATGGGAGGAGCTCACAACTATGGGTGGGGTCTAAATATTGTTGTGTGGCAGAACATGGTTGTGGGTGGGGTTAGTAGATATTGCTGTGGGTTTGACTTGTGTGACTATGAATTATTGTGGGTGGTCCTTAATATTATTGAGGATTGAGCACGATATTATCACGACTGGGTCTTGATGTTGTGGGAGGAGCTCACAACTATGGGCGGGGTCTTAATACTGTTGTGGGTGTAGCCTGACATTCTTACAGAGGCTCAACAGTATTGTGGGTGGAGTCTGATATTGTTGTAGGTGGAGTTTAATACCATCGTTGTTGGGTGGGTCTTGGCTCAGTATTGTCCTAGGTTTGAAGCAGCTGTAGTATGTGTGTTGTACCTTTCATGTAGGCGTAAGCCCTGCCAGCTGGTGAGGCTTTGTGCAGAATACTCCAGCATCCAGAGTTTATAGAACAGCATCACATTCAAAAACACCAGTAGCACCAGACTGCAGAGAGACATTAAACAGACACATGAACAACTGGGAATATGAACACATTCAGTAAAGAAAAAAATGACAAATGCTGGACTTGATGAGTAGTGTGAAAGTGACTGCATGTTAGATGAGAAAGTTTAGGAAATGGGTCATGTACAGACATATACAAGCAATTACACCTCCCTGCATCATATTTGCTAAATGTTTCTTACTGTTTTTGAGTTACTGATTCCAAAAATAGTTTGTCACACTTTCTCACAAAATATGATGCGCATTTCCTAGAATTTTTGCTTAGAACAGCCATTTTTAAGGTGAAGAAATCTTGTGTTCTCCCTTAATCAGCAGAAAAACTGCCACAAAGACAATTCCTGTCTTCCCCTGAGTCTAGTTACAACAACTTTTTTAATTCTCACATGATTTTCACATATGACATTATTTTATGTGAAAATTATGAATGAACATTAATTAAATTATACAATTTGAATACTTTATGAAACATTTGAATTTTTTTGTTCTTTTGATAACAGGATACAGGGCTGTGTTATCAATTCTATAATTGTATTGGAAATTTGTCTTAAATGCACTTAATGGAGACTGATAAGGGGTTACCGAGAAAATGGGCTAGAAAGGCAGCATAGAGTTGTGATTTTCTGAATGGATACATGTTTGACATCAGTAAAGGAATGTACCTTATACAGATCCTAAGGCCAACCACAAGAGGCAAAACCATAAAAAAAAGAAAAGAAAAACTTCACTAAGACAGATGCATAAAAGCATTTAAAAATAAACAGGACTGTATTCATTCTAATAAAAAGAGTATAGATACTGTTAAAATACTACTTACACAAAGCTGATGATGAGTAGTGGTTTAGAGAGGTTGCAGAAAATCCCGCCCCCTGGCGTGTGCTCAGGAATGTGTCTTGTCTGAGTGGAACCTGTGCGAAGCACATGCAAATGAAACCAGTCATATAATTTTAAACCTAATATATTTTCTGTTTGTGCATATTTGGATGTGCATAAACTCACCTGCCACGTGTTTGATGCGGTGGATGACCTCATCGTCTGTTGGTGTGGTAACGGGACTGAGGGCCTCATCTAGATGGGCTGTGCGCAGGTGGGTGGGGGGTCTTTTTCTCCGCCTTAGCGTGGAGTTCTTCAATGCTTTAGCTTTAGGAGATAGTCTGTGGCTTTCCATTACAGCATCCTCCATCTTCCCTAACTCCAGCTCTGGGAAAACAACAACACATATTTACTGGAACCAAATACAAGTGTTCATTTTTAGTGGTGACAAAGCATTCTGCACAACAGAAGGAGTAACATTATTGTAAAATGTGGAGTGAAACAAAAGAAAATTGTGGGTGGTGCCCGATATTGTTGTAAATAGGGCTTGAAATTTGTTGAGAATCAGTATTGTTTTGGGAGGGCTTTTATATTGTAGTTAGAGATGTTCCGATACCGATTCCGTTACCTGGGCTCAGGGTTACGACCGATACCGAGTACTGATCCGATATCTGGGTGTGTATCTGTATAGACATTTTTCTGACTCTTAACCAGAAGAATGCTTTGCATTTCCGGTCTCCAGTGTTTCTAGTGAAATTAGACGTTTTAAGACGCTTTAAGCTTGATGTCGACTAGTCGCTGGTCCTATAGAGGGTGAAACTAGATCCAGGACCTAAAGACAAAATAACTGATTAAAGCGAGCTATTATAGGAGCAGCGCTGTGTCATATACCATAGCTGTGCACAAGGTGTTCGAGTCTCAACTCAAGGTTTAGGCATATTTGTTCATTAATGACGTCATAAGCAACCAGTCGACGTCGACTCGACTTTTATCGCATGAATGTCAACCCCTAGTGTAATATTGTTGTGGGTGGAGCGCAAACTTGTGGATGGACCTTGATATGGTTAAGGTTGAGGCTAAAAGTTGCAGGCTCAAGGTGGTTTTGGGTGGTTGTGGGTGAATCTCAGGATGGCTGTAGGTGAGTTAATAATTGGACAATGAAACTGTGTCTTACCAAGGCTTTTGAAGTTCTCATCTAGCCCACTCCAGAAGTTCTTCTCAATAAAGCCCTTCACCAGCCCCCATGGCTGCTTCCTGTACCTCAACTCTGTAGAAACCCTGAAGGATGGATGAATCACATTGTTGACAATCCACACCTGCCTTTCTCTGTTTGGCCTTAAACCAAAAAAACTACGGCCTTGTTCATCCGTACCTCAGCCGACACTTGTTCTTGGCCACGCGTGTGAGCATGTAGCGGTTTAGGGTGTAGAAGTAGTCATGGTACGGCACGTCATGAGTGATGACTTCCGCATCGATGATGTAGCACTCACTCTCGTGACTGGCCTTATACAGAGTCTAGTTCAGAGAGAAGATCCATTAAAAATTTTAAAACACAGACACATACACAAAACAGGAGGAGGATGTCCAGTCTAGATGACCATTTCACCTGAGTCTCAGTAACTGTAGCTGTTTTAGGAGCCAGTGGGTTGGTCAGGGAAATTGTGTACATGATCGCCCTGGTTTGATTTCCAGCATCTTCCTTCTTCCAAGGGTGATACACCACATCTGTGAATAGATGTGCAAAACCAAAATAAGAAAGCAAAATCAGAAGCAAAATTATTGTAGTAAACTCAAACAAACAAATAAATGTTAACTGAAATAATATATACAAAATAGTATTTAAACTTATTTTGTTTCAGCTATTTGCTTTATATTTCTTATTTTAATTGGTTTTAACTTTATGTACTAAAATAATAAACCAAACAAAATTACAAATATTTAACTAATATTAAAATGAAAAAAAAAAATATCTAAAAATAAAATAAAGTCATAAAAACATATAATAGTATCTCAGTGATACTAAAATTACATGTAGTTAAGTATTGGAAATATGCTGTCGCTCAAAAGTTTGGGATTGTTATGTGATTGTTATGTCTCTTCTGCTCATCAAGGCTGCATTTATTTGATCAAAAATACAGAAAAAAACGGTAATATTGCAAAATGTTATAACAATATGAAATTATTATTACTTTAAAATATTATTTATTCCTGTGATGCAAGCTTAATTTTCATCAGCTGTGTCACATGATCCTTCAGAAATCTTTCTAATATGTGACCCTGGACCACAAAACCAGTCTTAAGTCACTGGGGTATATTTGTAGCAATAGCCAGCAATACATTGTATGGGTCAAAATTATTGATTTTTCTTTTATGCCAAAAATCATTAGGAAATTAAGTAAAGATCATGTTCCATGAAGATTTTTTGTAAAATTCCTACTATAAATATATTAAAATGTAATTTTTGATTAGTAACATGCATTGTTAAGAATTTAATTTGGACAACTTTAAAGGTGATTTTCTCAGTATTTTTTTATTTTTTTTTTATTTTTCCTATCCTAACAAACATACATCAATAGAAAGCTTATTTATTGAGCTTTCATATGATGTATACATCTCAGTTTTGTAAAATTTAACCTTATGACTGGTTTTGTGGTCCAGGGTCACATATAATGATTCATTATTAGAATTATCAATGTTGGAAACATATTTTTTTTGTAACTTGTGATTCTTTTTTTTAGGATTCTTTGATAAATAATCTAAAAAAGAACAGCATTTATTCTAAATATAAATATTTTCTAACAATGTAAACCTATGCTATCACTTTTTATTAATTTAACGCATCCTTGGTGAATAAAAGTATTAATTTCTTTAAATAAAAATAAAAAATAAAAATATATATACTGACCCCACACTTTTAAACAGTAGTGTATATTGTTAGAAAATCATTCTATTTGAAATAAATGCTGTTCTTTTGAACCTTTTGTTGATCAAAGAATCCTGAAAAAAATTATCCAGCACTGTTAATAAATCAGCATATTAGAATGATTTCTGAAGAATTATGTGACACTGAAGACTGGAGTAATGATGCTGAAAATTTAGCTTTGTATCACAGGAATAAATTACATTTTAAAATATTTTCACATAGAAAACAGTTATTTTAAACTGAAATAATATTTCACAATATTAGTTTTTTTCTGTATTTTTCATCAAATAAATGCAGCCTTGATGAGCATAAGAAACGTCTTTTAAAAACCATTAAAAATCATACTTGATCCCAGACTTTTGAGCGGCAATGTAGATAAAACAATAAATCTTAATTAATCTGTTAGGGCTTATTTTCGATAATCTAAAATATCAGTCATATTAGAAACAATGAGATGACTGGTTTTGAAGTGTTCGTACCTGTGAATCTCCTCTGCTCCATAAAGTCTGTCATGAACTGGGACTCAGTGAAGAGTATGGCGTACAGCTTATCAACACTGAATTTATACACCTCGTTAATGTACTGACGGCCATTCAGATCCTCATGGAATGCTTGAACCTCATCCACTGAACAAACATTCAAAAATAAAGATGAGCTGTACAGCACTTCTCAAGTACCACCATCAAAATATATGTAGAGTCTCACACTGTACACTACTGAAATTTTTTTTTTCAAACCTTCATCATTTGTCTCTGAGGAATCACTGAGATCAGTGGGTATATCCTCATTGTCGTTGAAGTCGAGTGCAGGTGGCGGTACAGGGTCCAGAGGACTGGCCGGCTCGCTGTTCCTCTCCTCAACCAGCAGAGGGATTGGCAGCAGATCTCCATCAGGAAGGCAGTCTGTGTACTCCTCAGCTGCAATGTCAAACTAAAACCAGCAGAAGGAATTATTTTAAGCATCATCTCTTAAAATGGCATATGGGAAGACAGCATGAAAGCTTATGCTCACAGACAGTGGCGTATCAGTGCTGCTGGGAGGCGTGGTAGAGGTGATGGTGGAGTGTGTGATGGATCTCTTGTGTGACGGAGGTGAACTGTTGTCTGGCTTGTTCTCACCACTGCTCTTGGATGAGTTATCATTACTGACCTCGTTCTCCTCTGCTGGGATCTCCTCACAGTATCTGAACAAGCACGCAAAGAGAGAACGTGGCATCTTATGCAACATTTATTTAAATAAGTAGGGTTTTTGAACAAATGTTACGAAAGCATGCATGCACAACTCACCCCATGGTGTTGAAGTCGTCATCAGGCGGCACATAGTCTTCATCGTCGCTAGTGAGGCCCAGCTCATTTCCATAGCACTGATGTACAAAGTGCCAGAGCTCTTTAGGACACAGAGGCTGCACACAGACATTTTACATGAATATTGCTTAAAATGTTGTACATAAGTAATTCACTACTAATTGCACTGATTATTTGTATTTATGCACACAGGAGAACTTCTCATGACAGAATTCAGCTTTATTCCCTATACATGCATAAGCACATTAATTTGTTCTTAACCTTGTTTGAATGTTTCATAATTGTAATTTATGTTCTAATGATTTTGGAGTTTTCTAAATGAGTAACTGCATACTCAAGGTTAGTTATTTGCATTAAACAAGTCTAAACATGTCCATATAAGAGCTCTCTGCACAACTTTTTCTGCACTTTTGTCACTGTACTTAAAGGGATACTTGACCCAAAAATGAAAATTACCCCATGATTTACTCATCCTCAAGCCATCCTAGAAGTATATGACTTTCTTCTTTCGGGAAAAATACAATCAAAGTTATATTAAAAAATGTCCTGGCTCTACCAAGCTTTATAATAACAGTGAATGGCTGTTGAGATTTTGAAGTCCAAGATGGGAAAGTTGTGAAATTTGGCACACTGATAGAGGACAGTCCCATTATTAACCATAGCAAATTTGAAGTCTTTACCTCAAACTCTCTAGCACTATCACTTATCCAAAGTTTCACTCATGTTAATGCTAATCACGTTTGAACCGTAAGGTCTAGAAACAAAATTATTTTCTTCTTCTGATTCCTTGGCTCAAGGCGATACGATTGCACTATTTAATTTTCCGTCATAAAATTTCAGCCATTTTGAATTTTCTGAAAAAAAAAAAAAAAAAACTTTTTCGAACTCCTCCTAGGTTGTTGCTCCATGAAATTTGAACCAGTTCAACTTTAGACCATGGCGTCAAAAAGGTACGGTATTCAAGTTGATTTGTTAAATCGTTCTCGAATAATGCACAAATGAATTCTGTGAAAAACACGCAAAAATGGAAGTGAGGCTATATCTCCGCAACGGTTTGGCGTATTGAGACCAAACTTGGTGCGTGTTATAACAATCATGACCTGAGGCTACCTGCAGTGTTTCGCTGCAGTGCCACCTAGTGGTCAGGGGATATGGAAAATGACAATTTATGCTTATAACTTCTGAATGGTTTGTCATTTTTGATTTATGTTGAAAACCTACTTTTTCAAACTCCTCCTAGACCGTTAGTCCGATTTTCACAAAATTTGACTTGGATTATCTTCAGATCACGCTGGCCAAAAGTTTTACATTTTCTGTTGATATATGAAACGGTTTTCATTTAGCGCATCAATAAATTTGCTAGAAAGATGCCAAGCTGTATCCAGTGTTGTTTTAGACAACCATCTTAGATTTAGTCTTAGTCTTAGTCTTTTGGACTAAAATGCTTCTTAGTTTTAGTCAAATTTTAGTCACTTCTATATGTGATAGTTTTAGTCCAATTTTAGTCGACGAAAAGTCAAAAAGGTTTTAGTCTAGTTTTAGTCGACGAAATGTCAAAAAGGTTTTAGTCTAGTTTTAGTCAAAAAAAAGGGAAAAAAGTAGTCTTTTAACAAATAAATGTAGGTCAGTAAGTATTTTGCTGTTGGGTAGTGTCACTTATAAGTTCTGAAAATAGCAGACCTATAGTTCAACACAATGTGAGCTTCCGGATCGACTATTTTCACCAATAATTACAATAATGAAGGAATGTTTTAGAACATAAAAGACAAACAAGGATGGAATGCTAAAACGGCTTGCCATACTAGTATAGCAAAGAGTATTTAATGCTAAAACGGCTTGCCATAGCGTCAGATACTTTTTAAGTTTTAATTGGCATGCACAATAAGCGGAAATGTCATGCATTTTAAACGTCTGACGGACCACCCACTAACATTTTCGTCTATTCTCGTCTCATCAACGAAAACTCACACACATCTCGTCATGTTTTAGTCATCAACGAGCCATTTTTATCTCGTCATTGTCTCGTTATCGTCATGAAAAAAAGTGGCGTCAACGAAATGATTTCGTCATCGTCATCGTTGACGAAAACAACACTGGCTGTATCTCTGCAAAGCTTTGACATATTTACACCAAACTTTGTATGTGCCATTGACACCTCACACTGACTACATTACATAAATTTGGTAACAGTGCCACCTATTGCTTAAAAGTAATAAATCATCCATTAACCATTAATAATGTCATTTCAAAAAATGCTAATTATTTTTGATTGCATTAGCCTATTGTAATGAAAGTTGTCTCAAAATATTCCGACAACATAGATACCAATTATGCCATAGTTGGCCTAACTTCCTGTTCGCCATTTTTCCTTCCTGTCACCCACTTTTACTGACTCCTCCACAACTGTTCTTCTGATTTTCACAAAAATCGAGTCAGATAATTTTCAGACTGTGCTGACAAAAAGTTATGGATTTTGTGTTGATTGATTAAACCATTTTCGTACAGCGCCGTTACAAATTAGGCTTGATGCCAAAATGACTCTGAGGCTTTATCTCTACAAAGCGTAGACACATAATGACACCAAACTTTGTCACCTTACACAGAACACACCACATCGTTTTGATAACAGCGCCACCTGTGAGTCAAAAGTGATAATCTATTAAATTACATTATTTTTCTTTGCACACAAAAAGCATTCTCGTAGTTAAATTACGTAAAATTACGGTTGAACCACTGATTTACCTTTCTGGGCCTTAAACGTGTCCGCTGCATTGCTGTCTATGCAGGGTCAGAAAGCTCTTGGATTTCATCAAAAATATCTTAATTTGTGTTCCGAAGATTAATGAAGGTTTTATGGTTTTGGAACAACATGAGGGTGAGTAATTAATGACAGAATTTTCATTTTCAGGTGAACTAACTCCTTAAAAATGAAGATAGTTTTAAAAATCATGTCCTATAATGTTAATATTTTTTTCTAATTGATAAACAATAAAAACACTGTCAGCCAAAGAGTATCCGTCTGATCTCTGATTGGCCATTGCATTTTTTTTACAATTTCAATATTGACTTGGTACTGAAGTAGTGATACTTTTGACAACACTGCTGTGTTCATATTCTCACCTTGTCCAGTAGTGCATTCTGCCAAAGTCTGAACATCATCATGTAAGTCCTGTCTCTTGCACCAAATGATGTGAAAAAGTGCTAAAAGGAACAACAAAGCAGATACAGCAAGTGATGAACATCAAGAAACAACTTAATGCATTAATGTGATGTAGTACCTACAGGCCTCTCACCTTCTCAGTGTCCGTGCACACTTGTATAGCATTGGGAATCAGACGTGCTGTTTTCTCTTTCGTCATGGAGCAGATGTCTTTCAGCCGTACGGTAAGCTGCGCACACATGCAACAGAGCAACAAAACTCAACTTTTCTCAATCTTTCAGCCTGTGACTCCAAAAGTTATGCTGATGATACACTGGGCAACTTTTTGAGTAATGTTGCTGGGCAACTTTGGCAAATGTTGCCGTCAATGGGCACCCAGGTGAGATATAAAGCCCACGACTGATCTAAATTATTCAGATAGAAATTTGAAAATTGCTCAAAAAGTTGCCCTGTGTATCATCAGCCTTAGAGCTGTAGTAAATCGTACCAGTGTCTCCCAGCGAAAGATGTTGCTGTAAAAACAGATCCAGTTTTCGGAGAGGTAGAGGCGGCCCTGCAGGAGAATGTCCCGCTGTAGAGCGCATGAGTAGTCTGTCAATGAGAGAACAAGGTCAAATCCAATTAAATAATTTAATTTTCTAATATATTAGTTTGTGCCAATCAAGTTCTAAATGCAAGTCCAAATGCTAATGTGACTGCATATGAGTGTTTCAATTGTTTATGACACTCAGTACATGAGAGCTCTTACCCACAATGAGACGCTCTGTGTCAGGCAACTGCTTGAAGAGCTTCCTGAAATCTTCATTACGCTGCTTGTATGTGGGACTGAGGACCTGCAAAACACATAGAGCAGTCGATGAGGAACACACGCATACTCACACATCCATAATCAGAGAGAGGGAGAGCCATTCCAGTCTCACACAGCTGATCATCAGTCAAATGCTGGTTTAATTTTGCCATGCAGCAGCGTGAGCAGCGTGAGATGAACCACAATGAGTTCATTCCCACTGCTTCTCATTCACAAACGCACTCTTCACTCCTGCTAATGAGTGAAATAGCAGAACAAAAACAGCCTTTAAAGACAAATGCTCTGAGAAAATACAAGACAACACCTTCAACTTTAATCTCAAGGTGTCTCGAGATCAACTGTGTAAAACGCTGATTCCATACATGAAAATTTAAACATGATACACTTGTCAAGGAAGTGAGATTTTTTTTTTTATGAGAAATACCATGAAAAGTTCATACCTTTCGAATGAAGCAGAAATTACTACCACTGTCAACAAAATATAACAACATACATATTGCGTACATATTATTGTAGCCCAGTTTACAGTGTAAGACTTTAGCCATTAATGTTTTTAAGTAGCTGAAAAAAGCACAAATGTCAGGGCATGTCAAAACTTCTCCAGGGCCCCAAAACCCGAAATGTAATGTTTGTACTAATTTCTACACCTACATCTAATTAATTACATGATGTGTCGATTAATTAATCTAATTAAACGCATATTCATTGAAAAATATATTTGGCTGTGAAAATACCCTCAAAAGATAATTTAAAGCTATTTTGTGTTAAATGAGAAAGTAGCAAGTAGACATTACAAATGTAGCTTTAGAAATAAATATTTGATTTGATTCACCGTAAAATTTATCGCACATAATTAATTTAGTTTTTTTCCCCCCACAAAAGCAAGGTTTGAAACAACATGAAGGCAAATTAATTTACACAGAATCATTTTTGGGGGGTGAACTATCATAATAGAACTATATTAATCGCGTTATTTTTTTTTTTATAACTAATTAATTAAGTTAACATGTTAAACTGACAGCCCTAATATATATAACTCATTTTCATGTTATACATTAGCTTATTATTAGCAACAGAGTTCCCTGGTCTCATACTCTTTTGTTGAATTTTTATGGAGACTCACAGCAGGTATTTCCTCATCCTGATACGGGTCATCCCTCAGCCCCCAGTGCCAGTTCTGGTCCCAGTCTGAACCCTGAATTAACCAGCCTGCCAAAGCCTCCTCCAGCTCTATAAGAGTCTCCCAGTCATCCTGAGAGCCAAGTGAAGAATCCATGTTTCTGTGCCTCTCTCTTAATACAGCCAGCGAATTAATCGTTCATCAATAACACTATGCTCAGACTGCCAGATCCTGGTTGACTCACTCCTTCAAGGTATGCTATCGCAGATGTTCATCAGGGCGTAACCTCTATCAGGATGTGAATGTTGGGCTCTTCTGACTAGCGCCACGTGATTCCAGTGCAAAAACACACTCACACAAGTGGCCTTTAGTAACCTCTGCAGACAGATACTTTATTATGTCGCTGTTTGTTCCAGTTTCCCACCGAATGTACTGGGAGAAAGTCTGTAAGCGTGTCTGTCTTGATTCTTTATGCTTCTTCAGACTGTAAACACTGACTAGAGGGTTGATGAAAAAGGAAGAGAAAGTGACTTCCGTAGTCAATCATTAATTGTTACCTCAGTATTTAATGTCTACCTAATATCTACCTATACCTAATATCTAGTATATAATATATATATATATATATATAATATAGTTTAGTCCATCAAAGACATGATTCTTCTTCGTCCTCAAAATTTCTGCTTGTTTTCTACATTCAACAGCTCTTCTTGTTAGACTTCAAAGAAGAAGAAAAAAATGATCTTCGACAGGTGTGAAACAGACCACGACAACAAATAAAGAGCATCTAAAAAGCGTCACTAGAGAACTGGTGAAGAAGGAACCGTAAGTTACTTCCGCAATCAATCATTAATTGTTACCTCAGTATTTAATGTCTACCTAATATCTACCTATACCTAATATCTCGATTACAGGTTGGTTGCTGGCTTTCAAAGAACATTCTTCTTGGAGTTTAGTCCATCAAAGACATGATTCTTCTTCGTCCTCAAAATTTCTGCTTGTTTTCTACATTCAACAGCTCTTCTTGTTAGACTTCAGAGAAGAAAAAAATGATCGTCGACAGGTGTGAAACAGACCACGACAACAAATAAAGAGCATCTAAAAAGCGTCACTAGAGAACTGGTGAAGAAGGAACCGTAAGTTACTTCCGCAATCAATCATTAATTGTTACCTCAGTACGCAATAGCCACTAATATCTCCACTACAGTGTGGTTGTTTGGCTTGTAGAGAACACCTTCTTGGAGTTTAGTCCATCAAAGACATGATTCATCAGAGTTTGTGCTTATTTGCTCCATTTAGAAGCTGTTCTTGTCAGACGTCAAAGAAAGATAGTCTTCTGTAGGTGTGAATCGGACCACAACGATAAATAAAGAGCGTCTAAAAAGCGTCACTAGAGAACTGGTGAAGAAGGAACCGTAAGTTACTTCCGCAATCAATCATTAATTGTTACCTCAGTACGCAATAGCCACTAATATCTCCACTACAGTGTGGTTGTTTGGCTTGTAGAGAACACCTTCTTGGAGTTTAGTCCATCAAAGGCATGATTCATCAGAGTTTGTGCTTATTTGCTCCATTTAGAAGCTGTTCTTGTCAGACGTCAAAGAAAGATGGTCTAATGCAGGTGTGAATCGGACCACAACGATAAATAAAGAGCGTCTAAAGACCCTGATTAGGAAATCGATAAAGAAGGAACAGAAAGATACTTCCGCAAGCGATTATTAATTGTTATCTCGATATGCAGTGGCTACCAATATCTCCATTACAGGTTGGTTGTTGGCTTACAAAGAACATTCTTCTTGGAGTTTAGTCCGTCAAAGACTGTCATTCTTCTTAGCTCTCAGAGTTTATGCTTGAAGAAAGATGGTTTTCTTCAGGTGTGAATCAGACCACAACAACAAATAAACACCACCCGGAAACTCTCCGCACCAATTCCTTGAGTTATAAGGTCCTCCTCCTAATAATTTGCTTTCCAATGTAGAATTCAAGCTTGCATCTCTCAACCCCAAACTGTACTCGCTTGCTCCCTCTCATTTGTGCCTAAAGATAACCAAGAACAAAGACTGACACATGATCTGCAGCAGTCATAATGCTAAGAATGGAATTCTGCTTGTGCAAGCGACAACTCCGACCCAAAAGTGTCCTCTCTTCAGCGCTTATGCATAAATATCCATAAGGGCTTCTGATGGAGTAGCAGATACTCAGGAACATTCCAGTGCCGATCCAGACCAGCAGAAACCTCCAACAGCTCTGTCTGTCCAGTTGATTTATGTAGAGCTGGATGTATGCGAGTGTGTTTAGTCTTGCTGATGAGTATGTAAAGTAAGTTACACATTAACTAAAAGAGTAAATAATGAGAGACGCCGGTGGCTGGTACCATGAGTGGGTGTGACAACTCCAGTAATGTCATCAGGGGACGCCTTTGTTTTCTAATAGCGAGTGAGACAATGTCTAGCGTGCAAAATATACATCAACTTTTGGGGTGCAATCTGTTGAGGTTAGTCTCTTGCAAATCATTGTTTTTCATTTAGCCAAACTTCCACCTTAAAATTAAAGTTCTGGCATCATTTATTCACCTTCATGCCGTTCCAAACCTGCATGAGTTTCTTTCTACTGAACACATTAGAGAATGTTTTGAAGAATCTTGATAATCAAGCTGATGATTATTGAATTCCATTGTATTGACCAAAAAGCACTAAGACATTTCTTCAAAAATATACTTTTATGTTCTACAAAAGAAGGAAAGTCATGAGGTTGGAACAACATGAGGGTGAGTGAATGCTCATGATTTTTTTTTTTTTTGGTAAACTATCCCTTTTAAAGTCTTTAAAATGCACTAAAGCTGATATGTTATATACTATATAGTGTCATAGCTATATCTATATCTATATCTGTAATAAAGTCATAAATAATGCCAGAACTGTTGTTTTGCTTATAATGATGATAAAAGAAAGTGAAAGTGATTTTGTGGTTACTAAAAGCTTATACAGTTGAGGTCAAAAGTTTACACCCCCTTTTCAGAATCTGCAAAATGTTAATTACTTTACCAAATTAAGAGGGATCATAAAAAAATGCCTGGTATTTTTTATTTAGTCCTGACCTGCATAAGATATTTCACATAAAAGAAGTTTACATATAGTCCACAAGAGAAAATAATAGTTGAGTTTATACAAATTACCCTGTTCAAAAGTTTACATCCCCTTGATTCTTAATACCGTGTTGTTACCTGAATGTTCCACAGCTGTGTGTTTTTTTTTTTTTTTTTTTTTGTTTAGTGATGAGTCCCTTGTTTGTCCTGAACAGTTAAACTGCCCACTGTTTTTCAGAAAAATCCTTTAGGTCCCACAAAATATTTGGTTTTTCAGCATTTTTGTGTTTTTGAACCCTTTACAACAATGACTGTATGATTTTGAGATCCTTTTTTTCACACTAAGGGCAACTTAGATACTCATATGCAACTATTACTGAAGGTTCAAATGCTCACTAATGCCCCAGAAGGAAAAACGTGCATTAAGGTGGGGGTGAAAACTTTTTTTAATTTTAAGTTCAGGGTAAGATAAAACTTCTTTTGTCTGGAAAACATAAGTATCTTCTGTAGCCTCTGAAGGGCAGTACTAAATGAAAAAAAAAAATGATACTTAGGCAAAATAAGAAAAATTTACACATCTCCATTCTGCTCAAAAGTTTTCACCCCCCCCCCCCCACACAGCCAAATGCATCGTTCTTCCTTATGACAAGGACTCTCTGTCTAATACTTTAACATTTTTATCCCCGAAACGAACAAGAACAAATGTGTCATGAAATTGCTGCTTTAAAATAACCCACTTCATACAAGCTTTGTTCCTGTACATAGTCAGATGCCGTCAAGCTGCAATAATCAGTGCTTAGTCTTGTAAACCAATAACAACAAAGCCGGACTGCAACACAATTTACAACAGCCAACATTCACTCCGGTGGTCAGTCGGGCTCAGAACTCACATATGACGGATGAGTTGTAATCACAGAACTCTCAGGGCCATGGGAGATCATCACTGCCCATACTAACACACTCAGACACGCATACGCTCCATAGACAGCCCATCAGAAATGTATCACATAAACTGTATGAACATAACATCAACACCACTGCGTGAGATCCTGCCCAGTATGCATTTAGTATACATCAAACAGCTCACATCCATGCAGATGCAGTGTAATCAACCAATCACATCACATCGCTGAAAACCAGAGACAATTAAAGAGATGCAAATCGAGATCGAAATGCTGCCGCCATGCAGGCACTTGTGAAAAAGAAGTGTGCTTAATTGGATTGAATGCCCTTGCACTTAAGTGCACTTGTAGTGTACTTTAGATCTTAAAAAGTATATATTTAAAAAAAAATTGTACTTGCAGATAATACAAGATTAATAAAACTAAGTGTTTAAGTTTTTTAACATTTAAGTACACTTTTTAAAAGTGTGCTTTGTAATAATATAAAATTAAATGCTTTAGAAGTAAACTCATTTTAATGTGTTGACTAACATACTAAAGCACATTAATTATAATTTGAACTGTAGTGTGTTATTTGATTTTGAAGTTAATATATGTACATTGCAACTTCATCATTAGAAAGGTGTAATTACAAACATATTTAAATACATGACATATACGTTCATTAGAAATGACATAAAGGTATAATTTTATTGTACCATAAATGCTTGTCAGTACATTTAACAGTAACCATATTTTATAGACAATAATATGACAAACTGAATGTTGGTTTCACTAGAGCCAAAAAGTCAAATTAAAAACCCTTAAAAGACTATCTCTCGTAACTGTGTCGTTATCTTACAACGTGACTCTAGCTCTTGTAATTATGACTTTATATCTGTGCAAAGTGACTTTATTTTTCATAATTAAAACATTATATATGTTATTATAAATTATATATAAGACATATATATAATATATATTATATCTCACAATGTGCCTTAATTGCTTATAATTATGACTATATCTCACAAAGTGACTTTATATCTTACACTGTGACTTTATTTTCCGTAACTATGACTTTATATCTCGTAATGTGCCTTTAGTTCTTAAATTATGACTATATCTTACAAATAATTGTATTTCTTGTAACTATGACTTTATATCTTACACTGTGACTTTATTTTCTATAACTATGACTTTATATCCTGTAATGTGCCTTTTGTTCTAATCATTATGACTATATCTTAAATTATTTTATTTATTAATATATAATATATTATAATATATATTATAATATAACTATATAATATTAATTATGAATTTGTATCTTTCAATGTGACTACATTTTTCATAATTATGACACCATATCTGTGCAAAGTAAGTTTATTTTTCATAATTATGAATTTATATCTTACAATGTAATTTAAACATTATGACTTTATATCTTGTAATGTGCTTTTATTTTTTATAATTATGACTATATCTCACAAAGTGACTTTATTTCTCATAATTATGACTTTATATCTCACACTGTGACTTTATTTTCCGTAACTATGACTTTATATCTTGTAATGTGCCTTTAGTTCTTATAATTATGACTATATCTCACAAAGTGACTTTATTTCTCATAATTATGACTTTATATCTCACACTGTGACTTTATTTTCCGTAACTATGACTTTATATCTTGTAATGTGCCTTTAGTTCTTATAATTATGACTATATCTCACAAAGTGACTTTATTTCTCATAATTATGACTTTATATCTCACACTGTGACTTTATTTTCCGTAACTATGACTTTATATCTCACAAAGTGACTTTATTTCTCATAATTATGACTTTATATCTCACACTGTGACTTTATTTTCCGTAACTATGACTTTATATCTTGTAATGTGCCTTTAGTTCTTATAATTATGACTATATCTCACAAAGTGACTTTATTTCTCATAATTATGACTTTATATCTCACACTGTGACTTTATTTTCCGTAACTATGACTTTATATCTTGTAATGTGCCTTTAGTTCTTATAATTATGACTATATCTCACAAAGTGACTTTATTTCTCATAATTATGACTTTATATCTCACACTGTGACTTTATTTTCCGTAACTATGACTTTATATCTTGTAATGTGCCTTTAGTTCTTATAATTATGACTATATCTCACAAAGTGACTTTATTTCTCATAATTATGACTTTATATCTCACACTGTGACTTTATTTTCCGTAACTATGACTTTATATCTTGTAATGTGCCTTTAGTTCTTATAATTATGACTATATCTCACAAAGTGACTTTATTTCTCATAATTATGACTTTATATCTCACACTGTGACTTTATTTTCCGTAACTATGACTTTATATCTTGTAATGTGCCTTTAGTTCTTATAATTATGACTATATCTCACAAAGTGACTTTATTTCTCATAATTATGACTTTATATCTCACACTGTGACTTTATTTTCCGTAACTATGACTTTATATCTTGTAATGTGCCTTTAGTTCTTATAATTATGACTATATCTCACAAAGTGACTTTATTTCTCATAATTATGACTTTATATCTCACACTGTGACTTTATTTTCCGTAACTATGACTTTATATCTTGTAATGTGCCTTTAGTTCTTATAATTATGACTATATATTACAAAGTGACTTTATTTCTTTACTACACTTTACTGATGTAGTATGAAATTACATAAAATTAAGTTTAAATTATAATAATAAATAATACATTTTCATTTAATTCTAAATAACATGCAATTACATTGCATTCAGTTCACAATTAATTATCTTCTTTAAAATATATGATTTCCAAAATATTTTGCTGTAGTACTCTTTTTAAAAGTATGCTAAAGTGTACTTCTTTTTCACAAGGGGGTATTAATGCCGTGCATCCTGTGATTTAGCATTCGGTTTAGTAAAATTCATCAAGGAAGGTGCCATAATTACATAATTAGAGACTCACACTCATGCCAAAGCCATCATTAGAATGACAGAAGCCTTCAAGACTCATTTCAGTCCTCATACTGAACGTTTGGGAAAGGATTGGTGTGAGAGGGAACAGGAAGTGGAGTGTAAAATCATGCTTACTCTGAGAATGTGCTGTCTCTCATGCTGAAGGGAAAGAGTGAAGGAGAGAGAGAAGAAATGGGTAGACAAAGAAACCACAGAAAGAGAAAGAAAGCAAAGATTGAAGGAGATATTGTGGGAAGATATAATGAAATGAAAAGTGATTGAAAGATTACGTTAAAACTGCTCTCTTGTGGCTAATAGTTATCAACACTTAAAGAGAAAATATTGATATCTGTGTTAATGCTACAATGCTACAAACGTACCCTGAAGTATTCGAAGTATAAAACAGTACCATGATAATAGAGTTGTTTTAGGTATGTACCTCAGAGTACCATGTAATATATATATATATATATATATATATATATATATATATATATATATTCAAATATTCATATTTAAATATGTAATTTTAATAGGAATCTGTAGTATGTAAATCTTTAGGGAATTCTGTATGCCAAAATATGTAAGAAAATACATAATTTTAAACCTGACATTTTAGAAACATTCAATTTCTGACACAAAAATGTGAACTCAAAACCTTGCTGAAGCAAATGGTTGTGATCACTCACAATGACACACAGATGTGAAATGAGGAAACAGATAGCAAGATCGTGAGCCAGATAATATTTGCAGCTAAACTGATGAATATCAGAAGGAAGAGCAACAAATCTGTAAATCATTACAGTAAAACAACTCCAGAATTCTGTTTGACCACCCAACAAGTCAATGTTCACATCTGACACACATTAACACAAACACAGAAATTAATCTGAAAGTACTTATCTAGTAATAAAATCCAAACATAATCTTATCATAAAACAATAAATAAATAAATAAAAACAAGATCAAAAATTAAAGTTAAATGAAATTCCGTTTCCAATTACTTGCCCAAGAAATGTCATGGACACACAACTATTAGTACAAATGTAAACACACACACAAACAAACAGAAAGTATTAATAGGAAGTGTGACTTACGTTGTACCAGCTCTGGCTTTTCTGAAAGAGAGAAAAAAGAAAATGATTATATTACGGAGAGCAAAAGGGCAGCTATGCAGAGCATTATTTGTATACGCCCCTCACAGCCAGAGTATATTTACAGACTGTGAAGGTTGGCCGAGGGCCTGTCATGTGACAGCTGGTAAAGTCTGCTAGACTGACATTTCCCTTCACCGGATAATTACACATGTAAAGTATACATCATTTGGCCTTTCCACAAATAGAGTGAAATAAAGATAGATGGTTAAATGAATAGTTTCAAAGCTGATACGTCACTGAAATAAGACAAATTCTCTCCCGCACGAACCAAAATAGCAACTTAAAGAGACTTGTAAGGGGGTGTTTGTGTACAGGGGTGAACTGACATCACTATTTATAACCCAATACAGTAGTCTAGATGAGCCTAAATGTTTGTTTCACTAGAGGCAAAACGTCAAATTAAAAACCTTTAAAAGACTATCTCTCGTAATTGTGTCATTATCTCAGAATGTTGATTTAACTCTTGTAATTATGACTTACAGTGCAAAGTGACTTTATATTTCACAGTGTGACTTTATTTCTCATTATGACTTTATATCTTGCACTGTGAATTTTTTCATTATAATTATTATAATATATCTTACAATGTGACTTTATTTCCTATAATTATGACTTTATATCTTGTAATGTGCCTTTATTTTTATAATTATGACTATATCTCACAAAGTGACTTTATTTCTCGTAATTATTACTTTATCTTACAATGTGACTTCATCCCTCATCATTATGACCTTACATCTCATAATGTGCCTTTATTTTTTATAATTATGACTTCATATCTTGCAAAGTGACTATTTCTTGTAATTAGGACATATATCACAACGTAACTTTATTTCTCATTATTATGACTTTATATCTTGTCCTGTGCCTTTATTTTTTATAATTATGACTATATCTCACAAAGTGACTTTATTTTTTTGTAATTATGCCTTTATATCTTACAATGTGACTTTATTCCTCATAATTATGACGTTTTAAATCATAATGTGCCTTTATTTCTTATAATTATAACTATATAAAACAAAGTGACTTTATTTACTGTTATGTGACTTTATGTCTTACAATACCTTACAATGTGACTTTATCCCTCACCATTATGACCTTACATCTTGTAATGTGCTTTTAGTTCTTATAATTATAACTTAATATTTCTCAAAGTGACTTTATTTCTTGTAATTAGGACATATATCACAATGTGACTTTATTTCTCATAATTAAGACATATCTTGCAATGTGACTTTATTTCTTGTAATTATGACTTTGTTTCTCACAATGTGACTTTATTCCTCATAATTATGACTGTATCTTGCAAAGTGACTTTATTTCCTGTAATTTTGACTTTTTATCTTATAATGTGCCTTTATTTCTTATAATTATGACTGTATCTTGCAAAGTGACTTTATTTCCTGTAATTTTGACTTTATATCTCATAATGTGACTTTAGTTCTTATAATTATGACTTTATGTCTTACAATATCTTACAATGTGACTTCATCCCTCATCATTATTACCTTACATCTCATAATGTCCCTTTAGTTCTTATAATTAATTATAATTACTTTATTTCTTATAATTAGGACATATATCACAATGTGACTTTATTTCTCATAATTATGACTTTATATCTTGTAGTGCCTTTAGTTTTTCTAATTATGACTTCATATTTAGCAAAGTGACTTTATTTTTTATAATTATGTCTTTATATATCGCATAATTATGACTATATCAGTGCAAAGTGACTTTATTTCTCATAATTAAGACATATTTCGCAGTGTGACTTTATTTTTTTATAATTATGACTTTATATCTTGTAATGTGCCTTTATTTTTTATAATTATGACTTTTTATCTCATAATGTGCCTTTATTTCTTATAATTATGGCTATGTCTTGCAAAGTGACTTTATTTATCATAATTATGACTTTTTATCTGTTAAAGTGACTCTCTAGGCTGTTACATTACCTAAATGGACATCCCACCAAAACTTCCTGTTTGTACACAGACGTACATCAACAAAGGACATAAGTTTGCATTCATTTAAATCATTTCATTGGCATGATTACGGCCTAGGAAACAACTCATGGAAAAAAGGAATAATGTCCATGTTAACAAAAAAGATAGTGTGAGATATACATCTTTCCATAAACAGTCTGCATTATGACGATAAACTGGTTTTATCTATCTTTTTTTACGACAGAGCAGCTTCTAAATGAAAAGCAATGGGGGAATCACTTAAGGCAAGGACAAACTGATGCTATATTAGTTTGAAAAGGTACGACACATAATGGGCTCCCTTGTTTTATAGTCTGGGTTAAAGTGAGCGGACAAAACGACAAGAAATGTGTGTCAGCCGATAAGCTGTTCAATTAGCCTACTACCCTCAAACACACGCTCGCTGTACTTTGAAAGATTAGCTGGACCTATAGCACACAGCTCTAGTTGTGTCTCGTTTATGACCCTTTAAACCTATAGATCAACTCACACAGACCTGCTAAACCACATTCTGGTCTATTCCATCAAGGCTCAGGGATTGGATGGTTTAATGTGGGCTAATCTGATCTAAACTCAAGTGAGGTGTGAGACAGGTCTCTTGTGTGTATATGTAGAGAGAGAGAGAGAGAGAGAGAGAGAGAGACAGGTGAGGAAGGGATTTGAAGAATAGTTGAGGGTTGCTAACAAGCATGAACTAACACCTAAGGAAATATTAGTTTAGGGGTCAGGGGTCAAATGAAGAACAACATGAAATGCTTACTTTAATCAGGTTTAATCTGTCATACTGTAAAGCAATGAAAACAGAATGAAAAAGAAAAACAAGGAGAAACTGGAAGCTTATTTAATGCATACTATATTGAAAAATACAGCTATCCAATGTGATTTACAATGTATGTGTTTTAGAAATGAACCCATAACCTTGGTATTGCTAGCATGCTTTACTACATCCAAAACCTTGTAAGCTGTCTACCTAATAGCATTTTAAATCATCATAAATACACTCCTGACATGAAGGCAGCTCCAAAAAGGCAGTAACATTATTCTGCCTTGTAAGATTATTACATTATTATAGCCTAATGGCTTTATCACTACAAACAAACAATGAGAAATGTCATAAACACCATAAATCTATTCAGTGCCGAACAAATCGAAAAAAGTCTTCTAACTAAATCCAAGCTACTTTACTGATTACAGAACACATAGCCAGAAAATTCCTGGGTTGGGAATTCCCTCGGAGATAAATTATCACTTGTCTGATTTATTAAACATAATCATCTGCGATAGTAGCCTGCTGGTCATTTTTTTCTGATTTATTTATTTTTTATTTGACATTTTCATTATCTTGCATTGGTAACAAGCCCCTGTGAGCATTCATGCTTGGGGTTGCCAGAAATAAATTTAATATTGAAATCCCCTAATAATAGCTTTTCTTCCAAATGGATACATTTTCTGCTTGGGTGTGACTACATTTTCCCAACCTGGCAACCTTTTGCAACTAAATCTGTGTCTACAGATCAAATGTGAATAAATACAATACTGTGCTCAAATACAAAGTCTTTCTGGTTTTAATAGAAAAAATATGGTGTTCATATGAAGAGTGTCATAATGTATATGACAAATGCTTATGTTAAAGTGCAATTATTCTGATGACTATTCTGTATGTTACACAGAATCAAAAGTGACCGATACGCCTGCTAACAAGAAAGCGGATGGAGAGAAAGGAGTCTGTGCATGTATTTGTTTACACAAACACTTGGACACACTTGCATTCACACAAACAGAGTCAAACAAGACAAATCGATAACACTGAAACAGACAACAGAACGAGCACTGAAGGAGGAAGACAGACATGTAGGGTGAAAGACTGAGTGAATACAGAACAGAAGAGAGAAATGCTTACTTTGGAAAGTCGCTTGTGAGACTAGCATGCATCGAGGAGAAAAACAGAAATCAGAAAACGGAACACAAATCAGAACAACCACAAACAGTGAGAAGAACATGATAGTCAAGTTTAGATCAAAGACATTTTATATGACATCAGCAAAAGTATCAAACTCTAGAAAAAAACAGTACAGTGAGAAAAACGAAAGGAAACGGGCAGAACAAGCGACTATAACAGCAGAAATGAAACAGACAGACAGAATGATGACGTGAGCTGCTCTGCACTCAGTGCACTGCATTTGTTACTAATTATTTCACATAACAGCGTCTCTCTATTCATTCATCACAGTTGTTTACTGACTCCCATTCGTTCATTCATGCATGCATTCATTCATTCATTTCCACGTGTGAATGTGATTTTTGAGTTGTTTTACAGACATTGAAAGCTACATGAACAAATCATCAACTGTTAGGCTGATTCTTGTTTGTACGGATAATGAATAAATGATAGAAAAAAAAATATGACATTTATCTTAAGGATATTCTCAGGAAATTATGCCATCTGATGGTGTCTATAACCATCAAGAAGGTCTATAATACCTGAATAAAGCTATCTGAATATCACAGCATAATACACCACTACTTCTGAATGTCTGCCAAAATAGAAAGATGGGACCAGATGGTGTAGTTACGACATCTACCAGCAGAGGCTGAGATCATTTTTAATATTGGAAGTACACCCCCATTCTTTTACTTTTTTGGAAAGAAATTCATACTTTTATTCAGTAAGGATGCACTAAATCGATAAAAGTGACAGCAAATACTTTTATAATTATTATTATTGCAAATAAATGCTGTTCGTTTGAGCCTTCATTTCATCAATTCATCATGG
Source organism: Garra rufa (assembly GCF_049309525.1). NCBI lineage: Eukaryota > Metazoa > Chordata > Actinopteri > Cypriniformes > Cyprinidae > Garra > Garra rufa. The sequence goes on from NC_133371.1 coordinate 9,331,260, forward strand.
TTTCCACAGCACAATTGCTTTTTAACACTGATTATAAACATCAATCAGCATATTAGAATGATTTTTGAAGGATCATGTGACACTGAAAACTGGAGTAATGATGCTGAAAATTCAGTTTTTCATCACAGAAATCAATTACTTTTTTAAATATTAAAAAAGTAAACAGTTATTTTAAATTGTAATAATATTTCACAACATTACAGTTTTTACTGTATTTTTTCATGCCTTGGCAAGCAGAAGAGAATTCTTTCAAAAACATTTAAAACATTCTTCATGTGTTTTCCATTACAATGCTGGTACTTAAAGGGATGGTTCACCCAAAAATGAAAATCTGCTTACCCCCAAGGCATCCAAGATGTAGGTGACTTTGTTTCTTCAGTAGAGCACAAATGAAGATTTTTAACTCAAATAACTCATAATGGCAGTCAATGGGACCCAAATCTTTGACAGTACGTGAACGCGCTTAATACAGTTGAACACTGCGGTGGATCAGAGGTAAATAACGATATAAATACTGTTCGGTTTCTTGCATAGACCCATTATTTTGTGTCTTATAAGAACACTCCACTTTTTTTGGAAAAGGCTCATTCTCCAACTCCCCCCTGAGTTTGCCTTGAAACTAGCACTGAAGTCTAAATTAATTACTGACAGACAAATTTTTACGAACCTTCGTAATAAAGTAGTCAATGAACTAAGGAAAGCAAAACCAAAGTTTTTTATGGACATTATTAAAGAGGGAAAAGGAAATAGTAAATTGATATGGAGCAACATAAATAAACTAACAAAGAAAGACAACAAGCAAAATCAGGGAAATGGACATGAGCTGAAAATCAATGGAATTTTAACTAATGATCCTAGTGAAATAGCTTATGCATTTAATACTTATTTTACCGCATCAGTTCAGAATTTATCTGACACTTTTGGTGCAAGAGTTAAAAATATAGCAAAACCAGATTATAATAAGACCATTTTTAAGATAACTGAAGTTCCTGAAAATAAAATTTGTAAGATATTAAGCACTTTAAAGTCCTCAAAGGCAAAAGATATTAGTGATGCTCCGATTGATCGGCCACCGATCATGATCGGCCGATATTGGCTAAAAATAGCTTGATCGGCGAACCCCAAAAGGGCCGATCACTTGACGTAAATTACTCGCGGGACTTTTTCACACGTGCATGCACGGCGCACAGGTAAACAACAGCAGAGCGGAGCTTAGCAGTGGCAACATGAGTACTAACTGTTTTTGGGCATGTGACTAAGTTGTGCGCGTACAGAGCGCTGACTAGTTTTGGTGGAGAAGTTTAATTTACTTTCGGTTTCATTCTCTGCTATCTTCAGTGAGTGGTAAATATGCGTGCTTGAAAGTAAATGAATGTATCTTTCTATACCCGTCGTATAACAATAATGTTACCGCTATATGTCTGATTGTTGTCATCAGTTCATGTTGTAGTTCAGTTCATATACATTGAGGAGAAACGGTGCGCGTGTAATTCATGTGCGTATGTTTAGTGCCATTTTATCGCATCGTAATTCTAATGAACGCATATAGATGTTACTGAGGTGAATGTTTATGTTTCCTATATATAGACGGATTCTGATATATCGTAATTAATTCAGCCTAAACCACATTTACTACCTTTATCCTAATGACTGTGCAATGCTGGATAATATAATCCTTACATCATCTTAAAAAGCAGCTACAAATAACAAGCAAAGAACATAACCTAGTCTAGTGCGAGGTGCACATTAATATAAATAAATATCTTACCCATGCGGCGCGTTAAGGCGACATGGCCACTCTATACATGTGATTATATCACGGCAAGTTTCTGAAGCATCCTAGAACCGACTCTCTGCACTGCATCGCTAAAGTTAGGCGCCTTTTTTACGAATAATAATAATCGTCTTGCTATCATCAAACCCTGCTGAAAAAAACAGCATATGCTGGTTAGGTATGTTTTGGTGCTGGGATGCTGGTTTTAGCTGGTCCTTTGCTGGTTTATGCTGGTCCTTTGCTGGTTCATACTGGTTCTTTTGCTGGTTTATGCTGGTCCTTGACCAGCAACATGACCAGCATAAACCAGCAAAGGACCAGCATAAACCAGCTAAAACCAGCATCCCAGCACCAAAACATACCTAACCAGCATATGCTGTTTTTTTCAGCAGGGAAGGCATCAGCAACTGGTGATATCTCGAACTATTGTCAATACACTATACAAGGGGTCACCACACTTGGTCCTGGAGAGCCGGTGTCATACAGAGTTTAGCTCCAACCCTAATCAAATACACCTGAACCAGCTAATCAAGGTCTTAATATGTATACTTGAAACTTCCAGGCAGGTATGTTGAGGCAAGTTGGAGCTAAACTCTGCAGGACACTGGCCCTCCAGGGGCCAGATTCACGAAACATTCTTAAGAAGAATTTTCTTCTTAACTGCCATTTTCTTCTTATTTTCTAAAATAAGAAAAAAGTTAAGAATATTTTGTATTAATAATAATAATAAAAATCGTCTTAAAAATATTCTTATCTTTTTACTTAAGATTGTTCTTAAGACAAAAATTAAGAAAATTCAAATTCTTGAAAAGATATTTGTGAATCCGGCCCCAGGACCGAGTTTGGTGATCCCTGCACTATACTATCGTCTATAACCCTAACTTGGTGGTTCTTCAAGATCTTGACTGTAGCCTATTTCTACAGTTTTTTTTTTCAATATAGTTAATTTAGAGTTAGTTTTATTTCTACAAATGGTGCAAACTCTGCTAGATTATAGATCAAAGATTCCCATTCCCCTGCCATTCTGTGATCGGCAATCGGCAGATCATGATCTTGGTGATCGGTAATCGGTGATCGGCCCCAAAAATGCTGATCGGAGCATCTCTAAAAGATATATTCAAGTGGGATTCAACATTTCTAAAGAACAATATTCACTCCCTCAGCACCCCCATTACACACCTAGTTAATTTATCAATAAAGCAATCAACTTTTCCAACCGCATGGAAGAATGCAGTTGTACTGTAGTTCCCATTTTCAAGGCAGGGGAACCAACTGATGTAGCCAACTATAGGCCCATCAGCATTTTGCCGGTGGCATCAAAGATTGCAGAAAAAGTGGTAACTGAGCAGTTAACCGACTTTTTAAATTCTGGACAAACACTTCATCCAATGCAATTTGGTTTTAGGAAAAAATATTCGACTGAAATGGCTACCTGCTATTTTGTTGAAAAAATCAAATCAAAACTAGACAGTGGGAGTGCTGTAGGAGATGTTTTTCTGGATCTGAAAAAAAGCTTTCGATACAGTAAATCATAATGTTCTTCACTCTAAGTTGTCAAACTTTAATTTTTCTGATGATGCTATGAAATGGATGGAGTCCTATCTCACTATGAGAAGACAATGCACCAGAGTTGGGAACAAAATGTCATCATTTAGTAACTGTTCTGTTGGTGTCCCGCAAGGCTCAGTCTTAGGCCCTTTGTTATTTAGTCTATATGTTAACAACCTACCGCTAGCATGTCCTGAAGTCGACATCCAAATGTATGCAGATGACACGGTCATCCTGGCACATGGAAAAGACAGATATGAAGTGGCAACCAAATTAACAGCAGCAATGGCAAAAATTGCCACCTGGCTCTCTGAGTCTAATGGTACGTTCACACCGCCCCAAACATCAGCGTCAGTTGCGGCAAGATTACTTGTAAAGTCTATGGTTGAGTCCGTCAGAGGTCCGTCAGAGGCTCTGCGGTGCGTTGTGTGCGTTGGATCCGTCAACTTTTCAAGCGTTACCTGCGTTTCAAGCGTCAACGCAGCAAACGCAAGCAACGCAGAAGTTCAGCTAGCTGAACTTTTGACGGACTTGACGCAGTGCGTCAACCAGTCAGAGCGTCTCACTGTAGCGACGTCACCACACGTATCTTGAATGAAGCGGGAGCAGAAAAAAATAATTTTCAATTTAATTATATTATATATATATATATATTGCTCATTGTAGCCGTCTGCAATCACAGAGCATTGTATGATCCGTCCTCGTCCTTGTATAAAGACAGGAATGTAAAGGAACTTGCTTGGATGAAGATCGCTGAAGAGATTGGGATGTCGGGTAAGTTATCAAATCTTTTCTCAACGTAATTATTTCCCATTTCGTTAGCTAGCGAAACATGGTCATGAGAAGATTCCAAAATGTCCACTCCCTACTAGTTTGCCATTGTTTATTCAGGGGAAGTGTGCAAAAAGCGGTGGAGGAGTCTGAGGGACAGAGCGTTGTCTGACGTGCGCGGTGTGAACGCATCAAAAAGCAAGCGTTGCAAACTTCAACGTACAAGCGTCAAACTAGATGCGTTGGGAGCGTTGCCTGACGCAGACAAAGTGTGCGGTGTGAACGCACCATTACCTGACACTTAACATCAGTAAAACTGCGTGTATGTATTTTTATATAAGGAAAACTGGAAATCAGCCAGATGTCATTGTAAATGGGGAAAAAATCCAGACTGTGTCACACTTTAAATATCTGGGAGTTACTCTTGATTCACAGTTGTCTTTTAAGAAACATATAAAGCAGGTTTGCAATATTGTTAAATTTCATTTAAGAAATTTTAGACACATTCGTAATCAGTTACCTCTAGATGCTGCTAAATTGTACATGCACTCAATGATTTTTTCACATTTTGCATACTGCATCACAAATTGGTCACAAACCAGAAAAATAATAGTTGCTCCTGTAGTGAATTTTACAGGAGACTCATCTCATTTTAACTTGGCCCAACTAGGGATGCCAATTATGTAGTGAGTTCTGCTTTTGCCCACTAGAAAGGCGAAATAGTGTAGTGATGGGTACTCGTGTCACAGATGACGTAATGATTCTTGGATCACATGTCACTTAATGTGTGGTAATGAGTACATCACAAAAGAAAGATTGGTGGGATATCTAACTTGTAGAACCTCTCACTGTATTATCAACACAAGGAAGACACAAATGTAATAAAATATATTTTATTAACAAAAGATAGACAAGAGTAATCAACAACTACTAAATGAATACAATAAATGCAAAGGGAATAAAGTGCATAAGATGCATAAGATGCGAGTGATTCAGTTGGGTGTTGCTATGTCAGAGCTATGTTATCTTATGGAAAGATAAACTGTTGCTACTCTGAGACAAATAAGGTGAAGAACCTTACTATGCATTAAACAAATAAATGAGCTATTATTTGTTATCAACTGCAATCAGCTATATAATATCTAATGTAAATTAGAAAGATCATATACTGATAATACACAACAATGCCAAGGTCTCTGGAAGAGGATTGGATATTTACGTTCTCTGTGGTTGATTGAGCAGTCCGGTGGCGGTAAATTTTTCCACTGGTTATCTGGGAGCAGTCAGTGGGAAAAGGAGCAGGAATCCGTTTCGACAGCCTTGAGCATGAAGCGCTGTAGGATGCTGATCTCCTGGAGCACCAAAGGGTCCTAAGATCTGGAACACGCAGATGTGGCCCTGGTGTAGGTGCTGAAGGCCCTTAGCTTGGAACACGCAAGCAAAGGTACCTGAAGTGAAGGTTTGCTTGCTGGAGCTCAACCTTGTTGCAAATGTCTGTTGGTCTTCTGCCTCTCTCGGTTAGAGACTCAGAACTTGGTCAATCCGCTTTGTCTCTCTCGGATGGAGACTTAGGACGTGCTGCATCTGTGGTTGCCTCGCTGGACGAAGACTCTGAACGTGGAAAATATCTCTTTCTTCACAGACAGAACGTGGTCGTATCTGCTGCTGCCTCAAAGCTGGAGACTCGAAGCGTGGAGCGTCTGTTTCTGTCTCTCTGGACAGTAGGCTCAGAATGGTTGTGTCTGTTAGTGTCTCTCTCTTGTGGAGCTAGAGACTCAGAATGGAGGTATCTGTAGCTGCCTTCCCAGTAATGGGCCGCAGACTCAGAAAGAAGTTTGATCTGTTACTGTCTCACCCTTGCGGCCTAAGACTCAGAACTGGTGTAACTGTTATGTCTTTCCCCAACGGGACTCAGACTCAGTACTTTGTTAGTGCTCTGTTAGTGTCTCACCCTGCTGGGCCTCAGACTCAGAACCATTATCTGTTGCTGCCTTCCCTGTAATGGGCAGCAGACTCAGAAAGAAGTTTGATCTGTTAACGTCCCCTGGACGTGCCGGAGACTCAGAACAAGGAGTGTCTTTTGGGGAGGTACCTTTATACCTTTCCGATGAGGAGGAGATTGCAATTTGGTGCTTCTCCATTTCCATGCTGTGATTGGCTGGTTCCATCAGAGCAGGGGACTTGGGGTAGCCCACCCTTCTTTCCTCTTGTGGAAGTCATTTGCATAGTCCAAACACAAAGTTAGAAAAGTTTGAATAATGTTTTACTGATGCATTTCTCACTTTCCAAAACACAATCAGAAAACATTTGGTCATGTAATGAACACATTAAGTCCAAACATGATGGGAAAAGATTGAACTGTCATGCATGCATTCATTTGTCCATTAACAGCTGAGTTTGTGTAAGATGTTGCACTACACATCGCTGTCAGTGAGAATACTTATTTCTCTGAATAAGTATAAGATGTGTGTGTTATGGTTCGCATCAGTTCAAGGTTTGAAAACATAGTTATGAATGGATTTGGATGGATCTTTGTGATCTCTCTTTGTTCCACCCATTGCTGCTGCGTCTGGAGATCCTAAGGAACCATCACAGGACCAAACCTTAGAAAACAGTCTCAAGGTGGGTGAAGGGCAGAAATTGCGTCTTGACCAATAGGAAGTTCTGTCTTTCCCGGGTTTTTGTCCCAAAGGTCTCTTCTTGCCCTCTAAGAGGTGTCTGACAGTTGTCCTGGCATCCTTATCTGATGGCGTTGGACAGTTTGCTTATGTTAGTCCACCAAGATCCAATCAAAATGTAGCAAACCTTTGTCCACTATTGTGGCCAGGGAGGGGCCCTTGCCATAAACTGGGCCCTGGAATGCGCGGTCCACTACACTCCACTACAAATGCTATATAAACAAACTCTCAAAGTATTAGACAAAAAGCCACCAGGTTATCACCTCTGCAACATCATTCAAAAGCACAAACGCATGACTTTTCAAAATTTTATGCAATCCGCCAATGCTTGATTGGTGTACAGAATAATTAATAATCTGGCTGCACCTCCATTAGAGGAGTTCATTTCATTACTCTCCAACAGTAGGAGAACAACCAGGGTGACCAGTAGAGGTCACGTGTGCCGTACAGCACAGACGTACTGAGTTTGGCAGATCAGCCTTCTCTATCAGAGCCTCCAATTACTGGAACTCCATACCAAACGAGATCAGAGACATCAGTTCATTTATTGGTTTTAAATATAAGATAAAATCATGGCTTAAATCTACTCAATCCTGTACCCATCAATCATAAACTCCAAAAACTCTTTATTGTCATATCCTAACATTGCATTGTTGCATCTATTAATATAGCATTTTATTTGTTCTGCTGTTGTGTTTTATTGTGTTTTTAAGAGTGTGAAACTTTGTTGTTGTCTGAAAGGCTACTTGCGTGATGATGTTTTTATGGTATATTTATGTGTTTGTTGGATTAACTGTATGTTACTTCTTCCTGCCCAGGGACTACAGATGAAATTTAGCTTGTAGCTAATTCTGGTACGGCTGAGGGCCATGCACTGTCCCTGTTAAATAAACAAACAAATAAATAAATAAATAAATAATAAGTTGAGTTTTACCGTTTTGAAATCCATTCAGCCATTCTCCTGTTCTGCGATACCACTTTTAGCATATCTTAGCATAGATCATTGAATCCTTTTAGACCAATAGCATCGTGTTCAAAAATGACCAACGAGTTTCGATATTTGTCCTATTTAAAACTTGATTCTTCTGTAGTTACATCGTGTACTAATACCGGCGGAAAATGTAAAGCTGCGATTTTCAAGGCCGATAAGATTAGGAACTACACTTCCATTCTGGCGTAATAGTCAAGGAAGTTTGCTGACGTAACATGGCTGAAGCAGGCACAGTAATATCACGCAGCACATGTGCAAATGCTAACCTACCTGGGAACTAATTTCAGCCTGCTTCGGCCATGTTACGGCAGCAAACTTCCTTGACTATTACGCCGGAATGGAAGTGTAGTTCCTAATCTTATCGGCCTAGAAAATCGCAGCTTTACATTTTCTGCTGGTATTAGTACACGATATAACTACAGAAGAGTCAAGTTTTGAATAGACAAATATCGAAACTCGTTGGTCATTTTTGAATGCGATGCTATTGGTCTAATAGGATTCAATGATCTATGCTAAGCTATGCTAAAAGTGATATCGGCAGAACAGGAAAATGGCTGAATGCATTTCAAAACGGTAAAACTCAACTTATTAACTCGGGGGGAGTTGGAGTATGAGCCTATTTCCAAAAAAAGTGGAGTGTTCCTTTAACACCTCAATGTATCATCACGAGCCACAGGGTTTAATTTGGTTTTGTCTGTGTATGTTTTTTTTTTTACTCTCAAAGATTTGGAGCCCATTGACTGCCATTATATGACTGATGGACTGCAACAGTGTGAGTTAAAAGTCTTCGTTTGTGTTCTACTGAAGAAACAAAGTCACCTACATCTTGTATCCCCTGGGGGTAAGCAGATAAACATTCAATTTTCATTTTTGGGTGAACTATCCCTTTAAATACTTCAAAATATTTTGAGGTGTTCAGCAGTGTTCGTTTTAAAAGAACTAATTTTTTCATCAATCATAAATGCCACTGTGTCCTGAGAATCAGCCTTCTTTTAAGATTCGCAATTGTATCTGAGGGTGAAACTCTGTTTGGTCTTGGTTGTAGATGTTTACACTGATTCATTTTGCTGCTGCTTCACTCTTGCCTGACTTCATATGTTCATATAACACAGGACGGGTTTGGTGGAAGATGAGAAGGTTTGCTTTACTGTCTGTACTGCATTTGAACATGAGATAGACTTGTTTAAACAACAGAACTTTAATGTGAATAAATATGTCATAAATAAATCATATTTTACAGTAATGTAATAGACCTGCATGGGAGAGATTACTTGCAAAAATTGTCTATGGGTTGAACACATGCTATGATTGGACAACAAGGGGCAAAGTGGTAGGTAAGACAAGGCCGCTCTACATATTTAAGTGCATCATATCCAGTAAAATGACTGGGGTTGGTGAGGAACCCAACAGGTGGGGCTGGATGAGAAGGACATACCTTGGAGTTCTTGCCCCCGCTGCGCGTGGACTGGCCGGAAAAGGTGCGAGCGACCAGCTGCTCAGGGGTGGAGGGGGACTTGGAGGTGTCGGACTGCTCTGAGCCTTTCTCCACCATGGTGTCTGTCTCAACGTTCTGCAGAATGGGAGATCGACAGCGCTTCCGCAGAACCGGAGAGCAGGCAGGGGAACTCCGGTTAGAGTTACTGGCAGTGCTGGAGAGACAAGAGATGGAGAAATGAAGACAATTTTTCAAATTTCACAAAAAGCAACAACCTAAAACTCTTGAATTGCATTTCTTTGAAACACATTTGGTCATTTAGGTCACAAAACGCATGAAAATGCATTTGTTTAGGTGTTTGAAGCTTCTAAACAACATTCAAACTACTAATGAAAGCAACATAAACATCTTACATTGTCATAAATACAAGCATATGTAATAATTATGCTATTATTGAACACTGCTTTATAATGTTCTGCATTATGCTGATGTGAAAATAGTATTACAGCTGAAGTCAGAAGTTTACATACACTTTGCAAAATGTTAAAGGATCATACAAAATGCATGTTATTTTTTTATTTAGTACTGACTTGAATAAGATATTTCACAAAAAAGACATTTACATATAGCCCACATGAGAAAAAAAAAACCCTGTTCAAAAGTGTACGTTCATGTTTTAATATGAATGATCCACTGTGTGTTTTTTTAGTGATTGTTGTTCATGAGTTCCTTGTTTGTCCTGAACAGTTAAGCTGCCCCACAAATGCTTTGGTTTTTCAGCGTTTTTGTGTATTTGAACCCCTTCCAACAATGACGGTATGCAACTGTATCTTTTTACACTGAGCACAACTGAGGGACTCGTATGCAACTATTACAGAAGGTTCAAACACTCACTGATGCTTCAGAAGGAAACATGATGCAGTAAGAGCCAGGGGTGAAAACTTTTGAGCAGAATGAAGATATGTACAATTTTCTTATTTTTGCCTAAATATCATATTTTTTCAGTTAGTACTGCCTTTCAGAAGCTACAGAAGATACTTGCATGCTCCCCAGAAGACAAAATAAGTTAAATTTACCCTGATCTTCAAATTCAAAAAGGCTCGTAATGCATTGTTTTCCCCTCTGGAGCATCAGTGAGTGTTCAAACTTTTGTAATAGTTGCATATGAGTCCCTCAGTTGTCCTCAGTGCTAAAAGATGGATCTCAAAATTATACAGTCATTGTTGGAAAGGGTTCAAATACACAAAAATGCTGAAATACCTAAGAATTTGTGGGACCTTTACCGAACAACAGCGGGCAGTTTAACAGTTCAGGACAAACAAGGAACATATGAACAACAACAACAAAAACACAGCTGTGGATCAGTACTAAAAAAAAATAACATGCATTTTATATGATTTCTCTGATTTTGGTAAAATAATTAACATTTTGCAAATTCTGCAAGGTGTATGTAAACTTTTGACTTCAACTGTATTAATAGCATTTAACTACTATTTACACTTAGTCCAAAAGAAAATATAGCTATTTTCACTCATTTCAGCTCTGTTAACAGTAATACATTTGTGGACAATGAAATACAATTTATACTAAATACAACTGTCTAAATGAATTCAAATTATTTAAGCACAAACACCACTGACAAAAAGAAACTCAAGTGACTTAAGTCCATTTTATAAATGCCTTTGACCTAAACAAGTCCACCACAGACTGACTGATGTCATTATAGCAGACGCTAATGCACACAATAAACAATTGATAAACAAGCCAAACAGTATTAAAATAAACTCATCACACTCAGCGAAGCATTGCAGGAGTGCCATACTTGCATCTGCCTGCATCAAAACACTTCATTTCTTTAAAAAAATCGATCTCACCAAATTAACACACACACATACACAATTCCACATGTACGCGCACACTACATCCTTACATGAAAATGTAACCAAACTGCATGCTGACTTGTCTCTGCGGATGCTCAACTCTCTCCAGTTTCCAACGGCAGCAACCTGGTCACATTATAGGCTCTTATGCAACGTCTTACATCACTCCTAACAATTGTAAAACACGGTCACTGCACTGTGCTACAGTTTCAGCGAGGCCTTGAGTGTGTGTCTGGACTGATCACAGTGATTAGCACAGATAGCCACCCGCTGTGGCCTGTCAGGTGCACTGCTAAGGACACATGCTAATCATAGCATCAGTGAAGCAATCTAGTAGACAACAGAAAATCACTGCTTTTGTTGATTTTACATGCCAAGCTAGAGAGCTAGAATACATTTCAAAATATTTTTTTTGAGTAAAATATCAGAAAAAAACTTTTTTTTTACCCTTTCACTTTCTTAAGCATACTTTTAAATAAGTACACTTTGTAAAAATAAACTGCATTTAAAGAACTTGCTAAGAAAACTAAATGACAAACATTTTAATAGAAAAGGCATTCAAAATGTTGATTTACTACAAATGCTTGACCAAGTAATTGTGAAAATATATAATGTGTAGAATGTGTAGAAAAATGTTTCAATAATTTTTTTTTTAATACAGAAGATCTAGAGAGTGAATGCACTCTGACTCATATAACACTCGCGCACGTGGAAGAAAACGGTTCTCCTCCAGATCACGTAATTCAGTGGAGAATTAATATAAATTATATTAAGAACCATCTGTTCTCAGATGCAATGATAACAAGAGCGCATCCTCTACTCTCTTGGAATACTCTTCTTCTGTGTTTGTTTATACTGGTTTTCGAAACAGCGCCACCACTCTTGTCCTTTTGTGCAACAGCAGCTGCTCCGGGCATGCAATGTAATGCTCAAAAGTTATTGGACGGCCGTGTTTTTGCTTTGCGAAACTGAAAAGATTCATCGGACTGGCTGTTAAAAAATGCATGAATGTTTGTGGAAACACTTATAGGAATCTGTTGTTTTATTCCAGTGTGTCATCGCATGCAATATCCTTTTTGCTTTTTTCGTGCTCAGTGTGGAAAGGCCTTAAAGGAACACTACACTTTTTTTTGGAAATAGGTAGTGATGCTCCGATTGATCGGCCACCGATCATGATCGGCCGATATTGGCTTAAAATAGCTTGATCGGCGAACCCCAAAAGCACCGATCAAAAAAGCCGATCACTTGACATAAATTACTCGCGAGACTTTTTCACACGTGCATGCACGGCACAGGTAAACAACAGCAGAGCGGAGCTTAGCAGTGGCAACATGAGTACTAAATTCCTTATTCGTTTTGTAAGAGTAGTCTTGTTGTTGGGCATGTGACTAAGTTGTGCGTGTACAGAGAGCTGACTGTAGTTTGCAGGAGATGTTCAAGTTTACTTTCGGTTTCATTCTCTGCTATCTTCAGTGAGTGGTAAATGTGCGTGCTTGAATGCAAATGAATGTATCTTTCTATACCCATCATATTGCAATAATGTTACCGCTGTATGTCTGATTGTTGTCATCAGTTCATGTTGTAGTTCAGTTCATATAGAATGAGGAGAAACGGTGCCTGTGTAATTCATGTGCGTATGTTTAGCGCCATTTTATCGCATCGTAATTCTAATGAACGCATATAGATGTTACTGAGGTGAATGTTTATTTCCTATATACAGACGGATTCTGATTTATCGTATTTAATTCAGCCTAAACCACATTTTACTACCTTTATCCTAATGACTGTGCAATGCTGGAAAATATAATCCTTACATCATCTTAAAAAGCAGCTACAAATAACAAGCAAAGAACATTTACATTATCAAAGAACTTCATCACTAACTAGCATAGCCTAGTCTTTAAAAAACACTCCCGTTATAATCAGTTTATCTATCTACACTGTATGATGAATACATCTCTTCCCCATGCGGCACGTGAAGGTGACGTGGCCACTCTATGCGTGTGTTTATACCACGGCAAGTTTCTGAAGCATCCTAGAACTGACACTCTGCACTGCATCGCTAAAGTTTGCCGCCTTTTTGACGGATAATAATAATAATCGTCTTGCTTTCGTCAAAGGCATCAGCTACTGGCGATATCTCTAACTATCGTCGATACACGATACTATCTTCTACAACCCTAACTTGGTGGTTCTTTAAGATCTTGACTGTAGCCTATTTCTACAGTTTTTTTTTTCAATATAGTTAATTTAGAGTTAGTTTAATTTCTACAAATGGTGCAAACTCTGCTAGATTATAGCTAAAAGATTCCCATTCCCCTGTCATTCTGTGATCGGCAGATCATGATCTTGGTGATCGGCCCCAAAAATGCTGATCGGAGCATCTCTAGAAATAGGGTCATTCTCCAACTCCCCCAGAGTTAATAAGTTGAGTTTTACCGTTTTGAAATCCATTCGGCCGTTCTTCTGTTTTGGCGATATCACTTTTAGCATAGCTTAGCATAGATCATTGAATCATATGAGACCAATAGCATCACTTTCAAAAATGACCAATGAGTTTTGATATTTGTCCTATTTAAAACTTGACTCTTCTGTAGTTATATCGTGTACTAATACCGGCGGAAAATGTAGAGCTGCGATTTTCTAGGCAGATAAGATTAGGAACTACACTCCCATTCCGGCGTAATAGTCAAGGAAGTTTGCTGACGTAACATGGACGCAGCTGGCGCAGTAATATCACACAGCAAACTTCCTTGACTATTACGCCGGAATGGGAGTGTAGTTCCTAATATTATCGGCCTAGAAAATCGCAGCTTTACATTTTCCGCCGGTATTAGTACACAATATAACTACAGAAGAGTCAAGTTTTAAATAGGACAAATATCGAAACTCATTGGTCATTTTTGAACGCGATGCTATTGGTCTAATAGGATTCAATGATCTATGCTAAGCTATGCTAAAAGTGATATCGCCAGAACAGGAGAACGGCTGAATGGATTTCAAAGCGGTAAAACTCAACTTATTAACTCGGGGGGAGTTGGAGAATGAGCCTATTTCCAATAAAAGTGGAGTGTTCCTTTAATGCTAAAAGAAAACTTTATAAACGCTAACAATTTTTTTGAAGTCTTCACGCTTTACACTTTACACCTCTTTTTTCTCCCTGAATTTATTCACCAATCAGATCTCAGAGAAATACTTGCACACTGGTTCGTTCCATCCCACATTAAAAGGTAAATGTGTGAAGGAGGATGAATTTTTGTTTGTGTGAGACCCAGTCAAGCGGAAAGGGCCGACCATCCTAAATAATGGGAATGACACGCACACACACTCGCAGTGCCAGCTTTTTTCCTTTTGCTGTTGCCCTGCCATGAGTGAATATGTTTCCATGGAAACAGTCAGCGCAGGACTGGCCAAGTTTGGAAGTAGTTGGACTCCACAGGGAAGAGGAAAGACAGAGAGAGAGGGAGAAAGAGAGAGAGATGGTGGAATGTTAGATAACAAATGCAGGCGTGCAGCAGAGCAAATGTGCTTTTACGATGTTATCGAAGAGAACCAATCAGAGCATTCAATTTAACATCCAAACATAATCATATTCACAGGTGCACAACACCAGGATGTGTGATGTGTGTGTTTGTGCGAGCATGACATGACAGTTCTGCTGTGTTAATGTTGCTATGGTAACAGGGCTGTTTTGCAATATTCAGAGTGTGGTGCTAAATATAACAGCTTACACTGTTAGCTCTTCTAATACGACTCAACATTCTCTCCAACAAAGGCATTTATATTTATTCATTCAAGCATTCGTTCATGCATGCATTCATTCATTCATGCAATTCATTCATCCTCAAATGTTGAGATTTCCATGTCAAAAGAAATTTACTAAAGTGATTTTATGTCCATAGAAAGCACATTAACTGTAAGTAAAGTGTCTGCTTTTAAGGTTTCAAATAAGTTTTTGCAGGATAAAATGTCAAAATTTGGTTGAAATAATGTTACATTGTCATTCAGTGTAGCACAATATTTATGTGAGAAAAAAAAGCTTATTCTGACTTGTACATATTAAAATATGTAAAAGAATAAGGGAGCATATTCAATTTCATTGTGTTTTAATTGAGTAAAAAATTCTTACTGACAAATGGGCAAAAGTGGCAAAGTATTTGGTCTGTAAATTAGGGAAAACATGTAAGATATTTATTTTTTGCTCAGAAAAAACAAAAATGCAATTAAATTAAACAAAACTTTAAATATTTTTTTGGAAAAACAACAACAATTTAAAGCAGTATTACACATTGTTTTTATGCTTAAACCCTTTTTTTTTTATCTTTGACCAACATACACACTGCTGTTTAAAAGTTTGGGATCAGTAAGATTTTTAATGTTTTTTAAAAAGGTATTTTCTGCTCATCAAGGCTGCATTTATTTGATTGAAAATATAGAGAAAAAAATAGTAATATTGCGAAATATTATTCCAATTTAAAATAGTGGTTTTCTATTTTAATATACTTCAAAATAAAATGTATTCCTGTGATGCAAAGCTGAATTTTCAACAGCATTACTCCAGTCTTCAGTGTCAAATGATTCTTCAGAAATCATTCTAAAACACTGATTTATGATCAATGTTGGAAACAGTTGCGCTGCTTAATATTTTTCTGGAAACTGTTATACTGTGATCAGGATTCTTTGATGAATAAAAAGTTCAAAAGAACATAATTCGTAAAATCTTTTCTAACAGTATAACTCTTTACTATCACTTTTTATCAGTTATCTTTGCTGAATAAAAGTATTAATTTCTTTCAAAGAAAGAAAGAAAAATGTTCTGACCTCAAACTTTTACCAGTAGTGTGCACTGTAAAAAGTTTTTACCAGTTTCAACTTAAATGTAAGTTAAGTCAACTTAAAACTACTATTCATTTCAACTCACGACAATAAAATTAGTTCAAATGACTTGTACTTTTAAGTTGATTTAACCAAAAATTGTATTGCAGCTGCTAAGATTAAGTTTTTAAGTTGAAACTGGTGAAAACTTTTTACAGTGTGTATTGTTTTAAAATAATTCAATTTTAAATAAATGCTGTTCTTTATAGTTTTATTAATTACAGAATCCTGAAAAAAGTATCACAGGTTCCAAAAAAATTTAAGCAGCACAACTGTTTCCAACATTAAAAATAAAAAAGTATATTAAAATTGTTCCTGAAGGATAATGTGACACTGAAGACTAGAGTAATGATGCTGAAAATTCAGCATTTCATCACAGGAATAAATTCTATTTTAAAGTATAATAAAATAGAAAATCACTATTTTAAATTGCAATAATATTTCACAATA
This sequence comes from Garra rufa, assembly GCF_049309525.1. Lineage (NCBI taxonomy): Eukaryota > Metazoa > Chordata > Actinopteri > Cypriniformes > Cyprinidae > Garra > Garra rufa. The sequence continues at coordinate 9,347,662 of NC_133371.1, forward strand.
TTACAGTTTTTTTTCTATATTTAAGCAACCAAACTTTCGAACGGCAGTGTATGTATAATATACTATAATTTTCCTAAATTAACAACAACAAAAAAAAAATGTTTAATTCACTAGTATAGCTATTAAATATGACTATTGCCTTAATAAACTGCTGCTTATCAATAGCTAGTAAGGCAGTTGTTATGTTACGCCTATGGGTGGATTTTAATGATATAAAATATGGTCATGCAGAATAAGTCATTAATATGTGCTTTATAAATATTAATAAACAAGCAATATGTCAGTTATATGCATGCTAATAAGATACAAGTTAATAGTGAATGTTATTTAGTTTTAGAATCTCTTAGTATGTCCAGCTTTTTCATGATTAAGGGATCCAAATGTGATATTCTGATGAAATCTATGGCTGTTTTTGTTAGATACCATTTAGAAGTTAACAAAAAAGAAAGAAAAATAAAACTAAACCATACACTGATTTCAGAATAAAACATTCTTAAACTGGGACTCCTGAAAATGAATGATCTTACTCTTGCTTTATTGTCAAAGGACCCCAAAATGTCTCTGGCCTTTCTCTGAACTGTCACGGGTCCAAACAAGAATGGCCCTGTCCAGTTTGCCATGGGAAGGACTGTGGGCTGTTCCGGAAGGCTCTGTTTTCGCTGCAGTACTGGCTGAGCGTGAATAATGACCAACTGCCAGGACCCCTCTTACACACAAACAAACACACACACATACACACGCACCAATCTTTCTAATAGTCTGCTGAGAGAGGAAAAAGTCATGCTACACTTTACACAAAACAGTTTTCTTATCCCATTAGCAAACTTCTTTTTTTGAGCACACGTCTAGGAAAAACTTTCAAAATAATATATATTTTTTTAAGCCAACAGGGTACAAAAATTCTATTTTAAAACAAGCATATTATCTTGTTTTAAAAATGCTTCTACATTTTAACTGGAAAACAAGTCTGTAAGAATGCCTGTGCTTGGGAGTCAGCATGTGCGCTCTTAATCTAAAACACACTCGCTCAGGTTTACCAAAGAGACAGATCAGACCTCTGTCACTCAACCTGTCTGTCTGTCTCAGCATGGAAATGTAAACACCTGCTGCTAATATACAACCACAAAATACAGACTATAAAAAAACATACTAACAAGAACACATGCACACACCACTTTTGGAAAAAGAAAAGTACAACACTGTCACTGTTGTGGTGCCCTAAGCTACAAAAGCTAAAGGGTACACATTTGTACACATTTTCCCAGATGTCTAAACAATTATTATTATTTTTATTATTTTAACAGCGAGAGACGGAATAACAACAAAAAAAATCCAGAAAAACAAATTTTAAAAATGTTGTAAATTGATTTGCATTTTAATGAGTGAAATAATTATTTGACCCCTTCGCAAAACATGACGTAGTACCCTTGTTGGCAATCACAGAGGTCAGATGTTTCTAGTAGTTGGGCACCAGGTTTGCACACATCTCAGGCGGGATTTTGTGCCACTCCTCTTTGCAGATCCTCTCCAAGTCATTAAGGTTTTGAGGCTGATGATTGGCGAGTGGAAGTTGGAACCTTCAGCTCCCTCCACAGATTTTCAATGGGATTTAATTCTGGAGACTGGCTAGGGCACTTCAGGACCTTAATGTGCTTTTTCTTGAGCCACTCCTTTGTTGCCTTGGCTGTGTGTTTTGGGTCATTGTCATGCTGGAATACCCATCCACAACCCTAACTGAGGTTCACACCCGAGATTCTACGGTACATGGCCCTGTTCATCATCCATTTGATGCTGTGCAGTTGTCCTGTACCCTTAGCAGAAAAACACCCAGAAAACATAATGTTTTCACCACCATGTTTGAAGGTGGGGATGGTGTTCTTGGGGTCATAAGCAGCATTCCTCCTTCTCCAAACACACCGAGTTGAGCTGATTCCAAAGAGCTCGATTTTGGTCTCATCTGAACACTTAATCATCTGAATCATTTAGATGTTCATTGGGCCTGTACATGTGCTTTCTTGAGCAGGGGACCTTGTGGGCGCTGCAGGATTTCAGTCCTTCACGGCGTAGTGTGTTACCAATTGATTTTTTAGCTACTATGGTCCCAACTGCCTTGAGATCACTGACAAGATCCTCCTGTGTGGTTCTGGGCTGATTCCTCACCGTTCTCATGATCATTAAAACTCCATGAGGTGAGATCTTGCACGGAGCCCCAGACCAAGAGAGATTGAGAGTTATTTTGTGTTTCTTCCATTTGTGAATTATCGCACCAATCACAAAATTGTCACGTTCTCACCAATCTGCTTGGCGATGTTCTTGTAGCCCATTCCCGCCTTGTGTAGGTCTACAATCTTGTCCCTGACATCCTTGGACAGCTCTTTGGTCTTGGCCATGGTGGAGAGTTTGGAATCTGATTGATTGATTGCTTCTGTGGACAGGTGTCTTTTATACAGGTAACAAGCTGAGATTAGGAGCACTCCCTTTAGGGGAGTGCTCCTGATCTCAGCTCCTTACTTGTATAAAAGACACCTGGGAACCAGAAATCTTGATTGATAGGGGATCAAATACTTATTTCACAAATTAAAATGCAAATCAATTTATACATTTTTTGAAATACGTTTTCTGGATTTTTTTTTTTTTTTTTTTTTGCTGTTATTCTGTCTCTCACTGTTCAAATAAACCTACCATTAAAATTATAGACTGATCATTTTTTTGTCAGTGGGTAAACCCTCACTGTAGTCATTAAAATATGTTATTAAAATAGTTATTAAAATCTGTCAGACATGTATTCAATGCATATCTGACATGGCATGGTTGTAATGTCTGCAAAGTTGGCAGATAGTTTGTCATTAGGGTTGCAAAGGGGTGGAACATTTTTGGTAAACTTTCCAGGATTTTTTGCAACTTTTCGGAGATATTTTATACATTTTCAGAAACTTTTGGAAAGTTTCTGGAAATATTATGAATATTTTGCACTCCTTTACAACCCTACTTGCCATTGGAAATAGGATTGTATTGAAATAGGAATCACAATTTTGCCAGTCAACCAAGTTTGAAAGCAGAGAGAGAGATTTTGCTCAGCACAATCACTAGGATTTTTGAAAAGGAATAACATCACAACACCAAACAGCAGCAGACACAGCAGTACTGTATAAACAGTACATTTTTATTTATACAGTACATTTATCTGTTACATGGAAACTGAACGTTCACAGTTGCTTGTTGTGGAAGAGCAATAAGACGATATGTAAGAATCTGTGGTGGTGGACAACAGAGTATGTAAAAATGAATAAGCAACAGTGCATTTACAATTTGCATGTAACATATTTTCACAAAAGTAAATGTACTGTATAAATAAAAATGCTCATTTTCTTTTTGTGTACTATAGTATTTTCTCCCAATACATTTTTACCTACAGTTAGAGCTCAACAGAATGAACAACAGATAGATATACATAGATAGATAGGCATACCGACAGATGCTAGTTTACTCTATGTAAATCCACATTTTGAGGTGAAATGCACAGGTGTGTGTGTGTTGACAGACAGACAAACAGTGTGGGAGTGACAGACACCATGTGCCGCACCCTATTCCTGCTGCCGAATCAAAACACACAGCCACACACACTCCTCCTCACGTTAGAATGACACACACTGTCAGACAGAGAGAGAGAGACAGGCAGACAAGTGATGGAAAGAAACCAATCTGCATTAAGAGGCTTAGACGAGAGCGCGACGGTATGAACCCGTTAAATAATGAGGCAGCGATTATGCCGCCTCAATGCTCAAACACAGCATAACCAATGCAGAACCTGCACAGAACAACACAAATGGCTGAAACATTCAGTCTGTCAGGACTAACCTGGCTGCCATGTATCACAGCTCCGCTGCGCTCTGCACCACTTAGAGCAAAGGAGAGATGGATGGATGGAGAAACAGAAGCGAGGGCGTACAGATGCATTCCCAAATGAATGAAGAAGACAGTACGGAGGATGAACAATCAGCGCTAGCGCTCTGTCTGCGAGAGCGTCTCTCCCTCTCTCTTCATGCTTGCAGCAGCTCTCTCGTTCTCTCTCTCTCTCATCTAAGAGATCAGGGCTCGAGAGACGCTATGTCTCGCGCACCGTTTGGAGGGGGTGTTGGAGAACGACGAGAGAGAGAGAGAGAGAGACTAAGAGAAAAGCTAGAGGAAGAGTAGGTGAGAAAATGATGGAGACAAAACCAAGTGTGCATGAGAGCCAGAGAGAAAGAAAGAGAGATGCATTCTGGTGGCTTGGCGCACAGAGCCGTGGGCTTGTTAATTATTCAGTCTTGATGAAAGAAACAGATCTGACATCATTCACTTTCAGTTCACTTTACAGACCACATGCACACATATAAAACCCACACACGTTCACACTCACACACAAACAGGCACAAGTTCACAAAACACACTGCAAAATACTCTGTGTTGACATACTCTCTCTTGTGTTTGTGCTTCATATAAAACCTACTTATAATGTTTAAGGGTGGTGGAAACGTTTTGAATTTGATGATCAGGGTAAATTTGACTTATTTTGTCTTCAGGGGAACATGTAAGTAGTTTCTGAAAGGGAGGTACTAAATAATAATAAAAAAAAGATATTTAGGCAAAATAAGATAAATGTACACATCTTCATTCCGTTCAAAAGTTTTCACCCCCTGGCTCTTAATGCATCAGTGAGCGTTTGAACCTTCTGTAATAGTTGCATATGAGTCCCTCAGTTGTCCTCAGTGTGAAAAGATGGATCTCAAAATCATACAGTCATTATTGGAAAGGGTTCAAATACAAAAAAAAAAAAATGGTGAAAAACCAAAGAATTTGTGGGTCCTGAAGAACTTTTCTGAAGAACAGCAGGCAGTTTAACTGTTTAGGACAAACAATGGACTCATGTCATGAACTATCACTAAACAAACAAACAAACAAACAAACAAACAAACAAACAAACAAACAAACAAACAAACAAACAAACAAACAAACAAACAAACAAACAAACAAACAAACAGCTGTGGATCATCCAGGTAACAACACAGTATTAACAATCAAGTATATGTAAACGTTTGAAAGGGGTCATTTTTTTATATTTACTATTATTTTGTCTGGTGATCTATATAAACGTCTTTTATGTGAAATATCTTAATCAGGTCAGTACTAAATAAAAAAATAACATGTATTTTGTATGATCACTCTTATTTTGGTAAAATAATCAATATATATATATTTAATTTGAAAACTGAAATTAATTGCTCTAGACACTAGGGGTGGCACGGTACATGAAAAAACAACCGAACCGTTCGGTTCGCTTGTCTCAGTTCGGAGCGTGTGTGCCTCACACGGTTCAACGGTTGCGCAATGAAGCCTCGTGCACGTAGTGAGTGTCCTTTTTTGCGGGAAATAAGAGGTGTGTGTGGACATACAGACAGTAAAAGTGGAGTGATGCAGGTTACGTCACGTGTAGAAATGGCAAGTGGGAGAGATAAGGAAGGCTGCCCGGAGTTGGAGGATGCGCCAGCATCGTATAAGGGGCCGTTCGCATGTAGCGTCTTTTGCGTGCTCAAGTTCGTTAGTTCAAATGGAGATGCGCGGCATGCGTGCTCATAATGGAAGCGACGCGGTCGCAACGCGCACGCGGTGCGGCACGCTTGTTTTTTGCAGGCGCGTCCGCGCCGCATCGAGATATAAACATCCAAAGACAGAATACCCTTAAAGGGACTTTGAAACATCTGGACTTTTCAGAATGCCGCAAACGCACCGCAGGTCATGTGACATGAACCAACCAATCACTTGTTTAAAGGACAGAGCTTAAAAATTTCCTCTCTTTTTCTTTTAAAAGATACAATTTTTGTAAGAGCTACACTGAAGTTGGCAGTTTGATAAATGCAAGTTAATTCTTCAGTTCAATCTTTATGTGCTAAAAAGGCACATGAATTCCTGTAGAGATAGCAATACACATTCTCCTGTTTTTGCCAAATAAATGAAAAGCATGTCATCAATGTCTTCTCTCTTGCTGTATCAAAATCTCCCCTAGCTTTCCTCAGAGATGGTCCCAATAATGTGCTTAAAGTCAAGTCCAATTCAGTTTGTGAATGTTTACATGATATAACATTTTTTTTTAATAATGTATCCTAAATTGTGGATAATTAAGCTACATATCATATGCCAAAGTAAATTTCTGGAGTGTTAAAGGTTAAAAAAAAAAGAACCGTACAGAACCGAAAACCGTGACCTAAAACCGTGATACGAACCGAACCGTGGGTTTTGTGAACCGTGCCACCCCTACTAGACACAAAATGTACAGATCACTGATGATAGTCTGAAAAATAGCTGTTGCTCTCATCATCAGGATCTTGCAGTGGCCTTTTTGACCTTTTAAGTTTGAGTAAATCAGCAGATTTCTGAGAAAGATCAAATTATTAGCTGAGCCTAGTGATCCTAGTAAACATATTTCAACAGTTCAGTAAGTAAGTAAGTGAATGAAAAATAAAGGACAGACAGAATACTCTATAAATCATAAACTACCATCTACTCTCTTTCTAAAACTATGGTGACAACAAAAATACAGAGATGACAGTGGTTAAATTTGGGGCCAGTTATGCTAATAAATGGTCATATTATGGTCTACATAAGCATCATTCAGTCTGATGAAAACTGAACCCAAATAAGCAAATTATTCACAACCTGTGAAGGGATTCTCACACTCTCTCACAAAAGCCACAAAGGTGTGTCAGAACAGCTCAACAGAACATCAATAGTACTTTTTATTCCTCAAACTGATTGCATCATGCGACATAATATGAACTTTACTATAAGTTTTCCAAACAGAAACTTTTTCCCTCATTTACTTTACTTCAATTTACTTTTAGGATGTTCGGTAAGCAACACTGGCGCATTCTTGGAAGAAAGTGTATGTGTAAAACTGAAAAGGTGTGTGTGTGTGGTTTCTCCTACAGTAAGAGTGTTGAATCTGAAGCATGGGGACCAGTGTTCTGTCGCCAGCTGCTTTTGTTCCGTTTACAGCGTTGTCATGGCAACCCGGCCTTGGCAGGACTCGGCTGGGTCGGAAGTTCTCGCTGACGGCTGTTATCATAGAAGAGCCACATCCATGGCAACAGCAGCAGCCGTTCACATACAGGCTGGTGAGGTGTAACATAAACACCAACAAACCATAACACAAACACAAGCAGCACACACGTGGATGCACAGCCCTGCACAAACACGACTGTGAGACCTGAGCTGGTCTCAGACTGACATACGCGAAGCTTCCCACAGAGGGCGCTCCTCTGAAACAACACACTCACTAGACTAGACGAAGGCCTTGTATGAAACATGAAACAAGAGTATAATATTTTCACTCAGTAAGGATGCATTCAATTGATCAAAAGTGACAGTAAAGTCATTTTTAATGTTAAAACCATTTATATTTCAAATAACTTTCTATAATATAGCTTCTTCAAAAATATGAAGAAACACAACTCTTTGCAACACTGATACTATCAGTGCAGCACATCAGCATATTAGAATGATTTCTGAAGGATCGTGACACTTAAAGGAGTAGTTCACTTTCAAAACAAAAATTTACAGATAATGTATTCTCCCCTTGTCATCTAGGATGGTTATGTCTTTCTTTCTTCAGTCGATAAGAAATGATGTTTCTTGAGGAAAACATTTCAGGATTTCTCTCCATATAATGGACTTCTATAGTGCCCCCGAGTTTGAACTTTAAAAATGCAGTTTAAAAGCAGCTTCAAATGGCTCTAAACGATCCCAGCCAAGGAAGAAGGGTCTTATCTAGCGAAACGATCTGTCATTTTCACTCTCACTATTTATGAACTTTCTAACCTCAAACGCTTGTCTATGTCTGCGTGAACTCAGTTTTTTCCGATTCAAGACAGTAAGGGTATGTCGAAAAACTCCCATCTCATTTTCTTCCCTAACTTCAAAATCGTCCTACAGTACATAGTTTGCTGAAATACCGACCCAGTGTTTACGAAGTGAACATGTAAAGATCAAATGCCCTTTACCAAAAAAAAAAAAAAAGGTAACAGCGTTGTAGGACAATTTTGAAGTTGAAGAAGAAAACGAGATGGGAGTTTTTCGACATACCCTAACTGTATTGACCCGGATTACACAGACTACACAACACAGAGACGAGACAAGACGAGCATTTGAGGTTAAAAAGTATATAAACTGTCAATTTGTTTCGAAAATGACCGATCGTTTCGCTTGATAAGACCCTTCTTCCTCGGCTGGGATTGTTTAGCACCATTTGAAGCTGCATTTAAACTGCATTTTGGAAGTTCAAACTTGGGAGCACCATAGAAGTCCACTGAAATGTTTTCCTCAAGAAAGAATTTCTTCACGACTGATGAAAAAAAGACATGCACATCTTGGATGGCAAAGCGGTGAGTAAATTACCTGTCAATTTTTGTTCTGGAAGTGAACTAATCCTTTAAGACTTACGTATTGATGCTGAAAAAGTAAATTACATTTAAAAACATTTCTATATATAATAGAAACCAGTTATTTTAAATCGCAATATTTAATAACATTACTGGTTTAACTGCATTTTTTATCTAATATATGCAGTCTTCTTCAAGCTAAGAGACATTAAAATCTTATCAACATCAGGCATTTTAATATGTGTGTGTACGAATCATAGACTCCAACCCACATCATTTTAATTAGCTGCCCTTACTCTCACATCTAATAAAACGGGAGTGAATCAGTGCGGTTCTGAGAAGTCGTTATGCGTCTCCATATGTCCAAACTGGGACTTGTGCAGGACATTTTAGAAGCCTTGTGCTACTGCCATTTATGAGCAAGGTCATTCCCATGGGACTCACTGAGTACATCAGGAATGCCAAGACAAGTGGCCTCCAATGGCAACACCACGCAATCTCATTGGCTGGAGAAAAGGAGGACTGATCCAACTCAGCACTGATGAAGTCACACAACGCAATTCAATTTAGTCAAACAGTCAAATGAATGGCACAGAGGAAACCAAATCTATCTTCGTGACAACTTGGAGCCATTGTAGCTCAATGGAGCTGCCAACTGGGTTCAGTTACTGGTACAACAGGAAACTAGTTATGGTAACTGGTGGAAAATTGCCTCCTGTTGATTATACTAGAGTGATGTACAGAACATACAGTTACAGAATCTGCAAAATGTTAAATATTTTACCAAAATAGTAGGGATCATATTTTTTATTTAGTACTTACCTTAATAAGATATTTCACATTAAAGATGTTTACATATAATTTGTGAAAAAAACCCATTTCAAAAGTTTACATATACTTGATTCTTAATACTGTGTTGTTACCTGCATAATCCACAGCTGCGTTTTTTTTTTTTTTTTTTTGTGATAGTTGCTCTTAAGTCCCTGTTTTTTCCTGAACAGTTGAACTGTCCACTATTATTCAGTAAAATCCTTCAGGCCACACAAATTCTTTGGTTTTTCAGCATTTTGACAACTTAGGGACTCATATGCAACTATTACAGAAGGTTCAAATGATCACTGATGCTCCAGACGGAAACATGATTCATTAAGAGCCATTCAGGGGTGTAAACTTTTGAACAGAATGAGGATTTTGCCTAAATATAATATTTTTTTCATTTAGTACTGCCCTTTAGAAGCTACTAAGTACTGAATGAAAACAATATATTTAGGCAAAATAAGAAAAATGAACACATCTTCATTCTGTTCAAAAGTTTACACCCCTGGCTCTTAATGCATCTAAACTTTCTGTAATAGTTGCATATGAGTCCCTCAGTTGTCCTCAGTGTGAAAAGATGGATCTCAAGAGCATATAGTCATTGTTGGAAAGGGTTCAAATACACAAAAATGCTGAAAAACCTATGGGAAAAATCTATGGGACCTGAAGGACTTTTCTAAAGAACAGCAGGCAGTTTAACTGTTCAGGACAAACAAGGGACTCATGAAACAACAGGAAACTAGTTATGGTAACTGGTGGAAAATTGCCTCCTGTTGATTATACTAGAGTGATGTACAGAACATACAGTTACAGAATCTGCAAAATGTTAAATATTTTACCAAAATAGTAGGGATCATACAAAATGCATGCTATTTTTTATTTAGTACTTACCTTAATAAGATATTTCACATTAAAGATGTTTACATATAATTTGTGAAAAAACCCTGTTCAAAAGTTTACATACACTTGATTCTTAATACTGTGTTGTTACCTGCATAATCCACAGCTGCGTTTTTTTTTTTTTTTTTTTTGTGATAGTTGCTCTTAAGTCCCTGTTTTTTCCTGAACAGTTGAACTGTCCACTATTATTCAGTAAAATCCTTCAGGTCACACAAATTCTTTGGTTTTTCAGCATTTTGACAACTTAGGGACTCATATGCAACTATTACAGAAGGTTCAAATGCTCACTGATGCTCCAGACGGAAACATGATTCATTAAGAGCCATTCAGGGGTGTAAACTTTTGAACAGAATGAGGATTTTGCCTAAATATAATATTTTTTTCATTTAGTACTGCCCTTTAGAAGCTACTAAGTACTGAATGAAAACAATATATTTAGGCAAAATAAGAAAAATGAACACATCTTCATTCTGTTCAAAAGTTTACACCCCTGGCTCTTAATGCATCTAAACTTTCTGTAATAGTTGCATATGAGTCCCTCAGTTGTCCTCAGTGTGAAAAGATGGATCTCAAGAGCATACAGTCATTGTTGGAAAGGGTTCAAATACACAAAAATGCTGAAAAACCTATGGGAAAAATCTATGGGACCTGAAGGACTTTTCTAAAGAACAGCAGGCAGTTTAACTGTTCAGGACAGACAAGGGACTCATGAACAACTACTACTAAAAAAAAACAAACAAACAAAAAAAAAAAAACACAGCTGTGGATCATTCAGGTATACAACACCGTATTAAGAATCAACTTTTGAACAGGGTTATTTTTATAAATTCAATAATTATTTTCTCTTGTGGACTATATGTAAACATCTTTTATGTGAAATATCTTACTCAGGTCAGTACTAAATAAAAATATCATGCATTTACTATTTCTTATTTTGGCAAATAATTAACATTTTGCAGACCTCAAGTGTATATATCTATAGTATTGATTGGAAAACTCAACTCAACTCTCCCTTGAACAAAAGACTGCCTGATTGTAACGAATGTGCACTTTTAGTGTACTTCAAATCTTAAAAAGTATATTTTTAAGGCTTTGTGCTGATGCTGCATGCTTGTTTTATAAAAAAAAGCTCACCACAGGTGATGTCTTTTGCATAAGAGCGAGTTATAAATAGCATCCTGAGTCAATAGAAACCATGACTCATCCTCAAAAACATGAGAAAAAAGCAATTGTAATCATATTTTGCAACCCAATGTTTTTTCTTTTTTCTTTTGGTACATTAAACATTGAAAATACTTACAAATAATGATCATTTTGGACACACAAAGAGGCAAGACAGGTTTAAACTTCTGGGCCCCATTAATAAACACACTAAGACAAAACAATGACCAAAAGAGAAAAGGAGCTGAAGCAGAAAAGGAAGCATCTTGTTATGACAGGCCACTGTACTACATCGCTGCAGCTATTGACATGAGGCACTGATTTCTGATCGATCACATGGCAGTGCTGTAAACAACACAGTGACCTCATTAGTGTTCTAGAAGCTTGTGTGATCTAACACGTCCCGTGGTGCAAGATTAAGAAGCGTTAGAGCATTTCCTGCCACAGTAATACCAAAAAACAAAACAAAGCAAAAAACAAGCACACGGTGGTTCAAAGTTCAGAACAGAATAGAAAGGAGAAAGAAGCAAAAACTAAATAAAAATTGCATCTAGGTACTGTATTCAGTGCATATAATGCATACTGTTTTCGAACATTTACACATCACCTTTACTAAAAACAAATGGAACTAGATTGCACTTTCTATGAATATGAACAACTTCATCCACTTTAACAAGGATCAGTATTAGTATGGAGGACTAAATTATGGTTTAGATAATGTGTTTACATAAAGTTTATAATTCTTTATGAATCCCTGTCAATCAGTCTGTAATAATGATAGCGCATACAGAGCTGTTTATATGAGAATAGATCCTCACTCAGACTCCATGGTGTGCTGCCCTATTTTAAGAGTATGACAGAGCTGTCATTTAGACAGGAAGAATAAGGAAGAGAGCAGCAGCGTCCCGAGGGAAATCAGAGGGATATAAAAGTCCTTCAGTGCAGGTGACAGAGAGAGAACAAGAGCGAAAGAAAGAGAACAATCATGCTGCTTCAGTCAAATCTGCTTCAGTGCTGTTTCCCAAAGAGTCAGAGATCTTCAAACCGAACTGTACCTGATAAAGTTCATAGACAAGCAGTTTCTGCTTATTAAAAGGAAACCCAAAAATTAAAATTAGATATTAATTTATTCACCCTCAGGCCATCCAAGATGTACAGTACACTGTGAATAAAAAATAAAGGTGCTTCTCGATGCCATAGGACCATTTTTGTCTAAATGGTTCCAAAAAGAACCTTTAACATCTGAAGAACCTTTCTGTTTCACAAAAGGGTCTTTCTGGCGAAAGAAGGTCCTCCAGATTATAAAAAGGTAAAAAAGTGATGGTTCTTTAAAGAACCTTTAACTGAATGGCTCTGTGTGGAACCAAAAATGGTTCTTCCATGGCATCACTGTGAAGAACCTTTTAAAGCACCTTTATTTTTAAGAGTGTAAATGATATTTTTCTAAAGTAGAAGAGTAAAGAAGATCCTTAGTGATTCACTAAATGGCCACTAGGACTTTGAGAGTCAGAAAAAAGCCTATCAAGGAATGCAAAATCAATACCTGTGGCTCCTGATGAAATATTGTGGTCTTATGAAGCGAAACAATCAGTCTGTGCAAGAAACTGAACATTATTTACAACATAATTATCTGTAATACATCATCAGGCAAAAATGAAGTCTGATTCATTTCTGTGAACTGGTTCTTTCAGACAGTATATGACGTAACGTATATGCAATTATAGTATTAATGCACCCAATAATCATGCCTAAAGTAGGGATGCACTGAATGCTCGGCAACTGAAATTATTTGGCCTACAATAGCAAAAAAAGCTCTTTCGGTGTTCAACCAAATAAGGGAAAAGGCGGGTGGTTGTTGCTGGTTACTGTTTGATGATTGAAATCATGAAATGGCCTTAAACCAGTAGTAAATAAACTACAGAACGTTATGTTGTCTAATATGTGCACAAATTGTATTTATTCTGACAGCTCTGCATGAGCATGTTAGCCAGGATTTAAAGTCCAAAGCGCAAGGAAAATCTGTGCTGAAACAGCGTGATGAGAATCATTCGTAAATCTGCTGCTGTCAGCAAAAAGTAGTACTGAGGTCTGCTTCTGGGTTTCCGTCAAAATAAAAGTCAACATTCATAAATGTTAGCATTGTCATTTTAAAAAAGTAAGACAAAAATAATGATAACAATCGTTATAACAGAGAAATCGTAAAAACTTGCATTTGGCCCCTTCATTCAAGAGCTCGGTTAACGCATACGCATATCCGCAGCTCATCGTTCTTGGGTCCAAGTCTGTACTGTTTCCTCAGTTCAGTAACTGTAGGAGGAACTGGAGCGCTGAATGAGTTTAGAATCATATATGCCAGTATTTTGGCTTATTTCGAGTTGGAGTGACTGTCAGGCATCTAAAAGTGAGTTTTGATTGAGTAACTTGTAGATTTGTGCTGGCTGAAGCCACATACTCTTTCAGACAGTTCAGTCTGACTTGGTGAACTGATTTAAATAGCTTACCAAAAAGAACCGGTTCAAAAGAATCATTCATTTGCGAACCAGACATCACTCCAGACCATTTGCCTCTGGATTATAGGTAATAACGTTGTAAATAATGTTCAGTTTCTTGCACAAACTGATCATTTCACTTCATAAGACCTTAATATATCTTCACAGGTGTTCCTTTTTTTGTTCCTTTATATGCTTTTTTGATTCTCAAAGTGATACTGATTTGCATTTTATGAATCACCAAGGACCATAGTTTTTAGCTAAAAATCTTTACTGTTCTACTGAAGAAAAAAAAGGGGCACCTACATTTTGGATGACCTGAAGGTGAGTAAATGAACAGCAATTTTTTTATTTTTGGCTGAACAATCCCTTTAAGATCTGTTTCCTGTTTCTGTCTGAACGAGCGGCACATGCAGGTGCTCTGGTTAAATCTGACAGCTCCACTTTAAAAATCAGCCATCCTTCTCTGAGGACTCTTATAAAAAGCACACTATCACACACCTGACACACTTCTAACCGGCTGGATGGATGTTAATCAAGGTAACCCTGCAACCCTGGGCCAAATGAGCTAGAGTCAAATCAAGCCTTCAAGCACTAACAGAGTTGAGGGATGGGATTCCAGGGGAGCAGTTTAGAGCTCAGAGGTGCTTACTCATGGCTCAGGAGAAGTAATGCCAGTTCTTAGTTATGTAAAACATCAACTTGGTCTCAGATGTTTTCTCTAGAATCACATAAGAGACAGAGAACTAGATACAAATGAGACAATTATTGACAAGAGTAAAAGTGGGGCTTTGTAAATTGAGTAGAGTTACATTTACTTTATTTTGGGTAAAGTGTGTTTTTGGCATGCTAAATAAATTAACACAATTTATTTTGTTAAAAAAAAATAGTAAGTTATACAGTTTCCTAGACAATAATATATTATGCAAATTGTACAATACAAGTCAAAAGTTTTTGAACAGCAAGTTTTTTTTCTGCTCATCAAGCCTACATTTATTTGATCCAAAATACTGCAAAAACAATATTATTTGTAGGGGGCTACACTCTTTAAAATAAAGGTGCTTTACGAAGCCATAGAAGAACCTTTTATGTCTAAATGGTTCCATAAAGAACCTTTAACATCTGAAGAACCTTTCTGTTTCACAAAAGGTTCTTTGTGGCAAAAGAAGGTTCTTCAGATTATAAAAAGGTAAGAAAGAGATGGTTCTTTAAAGAACCTTTGACTGAATGGTTCTATGTGGAACCAAAAATGGTTCTTCTATGGCATCGCTGTGAAGAACCTTTTAAAGCACCTTTATTTTTAAGAGTGTAGCTTGTTGTTCTCAGGAACAACCACATTTTTACCCAATTTGTTCTCACTGAATCCAGCATTTAATCAAATAAGAAGTTGTGCAATCTGGACTTAAAAGAATCTTGTAAGAAACATTTAAGATAAAAATGGAGGAGATTTTTAGGTTGTTTTACACTCTTAAAATTAAAGGTGCTTTAAAAGGTTCGTGAAGCGATGCCATAGAAGAATGTTTGGTTCCACAAAGAACCATTCAGTTAAAGGTTTTTTAAAGAACCATCTCTTTCTTGCCTTTTTATAATCTGAAGAACCTTCTCTCGCCACAAAGAACCTTTTGTGAAACAGAAAGGTTCTTCAGATGTTAAAGGTTCCTAAAAAAATTTCTTCTATGGCATCGTGAAGCACCTTTATTTTTAAGAGTGTAGGTTGTCTTTTGACTAAAATCTGTCATTTTTGCCAATTTTTTCTCTGTTGGTTCTCATTAAAACCAAAATTTAATCAAACAAGAAGTTCTACAGCAGGTGATCCGGACTTGAAATAATCTTATGAGAAATTTTTGATATTAAATTGCAGATTTCTGTGCACAGCATGAGACATCTCCTGTAAAGCTTGAGAAGACAGATTGTTCCCTTCCGGAGGGAACTCTACGCTGCATCCTGGTGGACACTATGGGAACTGCCTTCAGCATGACCGGTTCTGAAACAAGGTATAGAATAATGACAGTGAACTTGACACTGGCCGGCGCCAGCCTATGACATCATCAACAGGCGCCTGCTAGTATAAAAGCAGGTGCCTGAGAGCACATTACCATCTTTTTGTCTTCAGAGTCCTCTGTTCTAAACGAGTGAGTACAGCGATGCCTAGAGAGAAACTGTTTAGGAAGTGTGCAGATCCGTGTCAGAGAAATCTGACACCTGATGATGCACACGACCTCTGTTTGGTGTGTTTAGGTGTAGAGCACTTTCTAGAGCAGAGCGCGTTCATTGTGAGAGTTTCACTTTGAAGAAACTCCGTTCTCGTTTGTCTCTTTTCTCGAGGGAATTGGGACATCCATCCGCCCCACGCGGCTCGGGTCCCGCGGCGGCTGAGGCTGCCCAGCGGCTGAGATCACGGGGATCACAGGTGGGGCTGGCTGACGAGTTTGAGAGAGGGTTTAATCTCTCGCGCACGTCAGCCGGAGACGAGAACGCGCTGCTAGCGGAAGATGTGGTGTCTCTCACATCTTCCGATCCTGCAGCGAGTGCTCTTTTGGCTTTAAGCCAGGGCAAGCAGGAGGCTGAAGTGGAACAAGATGAGCTCTCTGAGCCCATGCAGCCTGCCTGCCCCGCATATGAAGAGTTGATGTCTGTTATGGACCGCGCGGCTACCCCTTCAGGGGAAGCCCGCCGGGGAAGAGGGAGCGGCTTCTTCCCGGCCATAACAAGCCAACTCCCGTGAGCCTCCCATTCCTTCCTGATCTGCATAAGAGATCGAGAGGGAATGGGACAGGCCATATTCAGCCCGCATTCACAGGCATCAGCATGTAAATTATGCTGATGTCGAGGGAATGCATGGGCGCGGATATGTGTCGATGCCTCTCATTGAGCAGACGTTTGCGAACGATCTCTCAGCGGGAGGGACATCAACCCTGAAGGCTCCGACCCTGCCATCCAAGCCTTTGAGAGATACATCTCGGTTGAAAGGCAGGGCATATGCGGCAGTGGGTCAGCCTGGTGCTCCTCTGCACACGGTGGCAGTGTTGCAGGCGTACCAGGCTGATCTACTGAAAGATCTGGACCGAGGTATGCATCCCTCGCCGGTCCACGCCCCCACCTGAACACCGGGGGGAAAACCAGGCCCGTCCTGGTCCAAGGGCCAGAGACGAGGCCAGGTCGCCAGTGTGGCCACTCGGGGCCCTCCCCCCAGGAGGAGTCGGTCCCAGAGGAGGCGTGATGCGTGGCATAGGGGAGGGGATCTAAGGGAGACGATCCAGCGCCGGCGTGGCGGCAGGCCTGGATCGGGCACCTAGAGTCTCCTCTCTGGTTCCCCTCACGTCCGTTCGGCTACCTGCCCCTCCTTTTTCCCCCTCGCCAAAGACTCTGGGGCTGGGCCGATGATGAGATTGATACTCAATCTGTTGGCCCGGTATGTGAACAGTAAAGACACTTTAATAAAATATTCAAGCGTGTATGTGTATGTTTTCTTTTGTCTACCAGCTCCGCTTGGGTGATTGCTATTGCAGTTTTCGAGCTCCTCTTGAGTTCTACTGCCACCAAGTGCCGAGTGTAGCCAGGTCTCCCCTCGTTTTATAAAAGAAAACAGTGTGTAGAGACCTCCACTCGTAGAAATCCCCTCTTGGGTTAAGCGTTGTCAGGTTTGAAACCTCCGCTAGAGTGAGCTTGGTATAGACATGATCCAACATACATATACATACGAGAATATGTAATAAAAAAAAAATAAAAAAAACCCCTCTTGAGCGTTGTCAAGCTGCTTCAAGCGAAAAATCGCTCTGCTGAAGCCTCCGCTCACTCAAACCCTGCTAAGAGTAATACTCTTTTTGCATGAGTGTAGTCAGGTACCTTCCCTGTGTATTTTCATATACACATGTGTGAGACCTCCACTCCTAGGAGTTTGTGTGTTAGGGTGAATAGAGCATCGTCAAGGCTCCCTCTCTGATAGAGAGATGTTTTACTGAAGCCTCCGCTCTCTTTAAAAAGCCCCGCTTTGAAGTAGAAATCTTATATATTTGGCTGTTAGGCCCCATTCTGGGCCTCGCTAAATTACTTTCTGGTATTGTGACCCAATCCGCCAGAATTGAGTGTAGCAGGCCTAGAAGGCCTCCTCTCTGTGAAGTCCTCTGTAAAGAGAGACATATAAAGATAATACTTCTTAGCGCTGAATGTAGCCAGGTCATTCTTAGACCTCCATTCATGAGAGCTTTTTACTGGGTTGAGTGTTGCCGGCTCCCTCTATGTGAGGTATTTCTGTTAAGCCTCCACTTTCCAGAAATGCAGGCCGAAAACACAAGATTAAGGCAGCTTGTGAGCCCTTTTCGTAGACCTGTCACTATAAGCGTTGAGTGTAGGTAGGCCTCCCTTCCTCGAGAGGGCGTGTATACCAAGGCCTCCACTCGATAGAGCTTCCTCAGCTGAGCGTCGTCAGGCTTGTTACGCTCGAGAGAGCTTGTAACCATTAAAAGCCTCCCTCACTGAAAGCTCCGCTTCCGGGTTTTGCTATCGCCCGGGAATGATACAGGTGTCTTCCTCGCGAAATGCTTAGAGCACCTTCTCAAAACCACGTTAGTGGTGTCTGCTCACACAAATTGTTTTGAGCATTCCCTAAAATCCACACGAGTGGTAAGTGCACTACTAGGCACTTTACTAAAATCCATATTTATGGTAAGGATCCCTCCCGTAAAGGCAGGGTCCTTCTTCAAATCCCTCACGGGTTGGACCACGCAGGATAATCCTCCGTGCCCATTTTCGAGTTGGTTCCAAAACCCTTAAGTTTTTTCAACTCCTTTGATAAGCACAGTGTAATAGGTCTCCCCTCTGTCACAGCCAACAGTACTGAGACCTTCACTCTCACAGTTATAGCAGCTAGCAGGCCCATGAGTGCCTCGCTGACTATTTTTTGGGGGAGTGCAGTCTTCCACTCACCAAAAACTAGTGTTGTAGGCTTCTCTCCTCAGAGATGCAGTCTCGGAGCCTCCACTACACAGAGCTAGATGATAAATGAGAATTTTTCATTATTTGCTCTACTGTGAGTATCTGCCTTTTTCTTGAGCGTCGAGTGTAGTCAGGCCTCCCCTCGCCTAGAGCGTTTCACTTGAGGCCTCCACTCTGAAGAGTTTCCCTAGGGAGAGCGTCGTAGGCCTCCTCTCGCTTTAGAGAGTCTTTCTGCTGAAGCCTCCCCTCTCCAGAAGCTCCGCTTTCAGGCTCTGCTATCGCCTAGAGACTGCAGTCTGGTGATCCTCTCGCTATGCTCTAGGGCACCTACTTAAAACCACTTTGGTGGTGTTTGCTCACGCAAGTCCTTGAGCACTCCTTAAAATCCACATGTGTGGTAAATGCGCTTACGCATTTTCCTCAAATCCACGTTAGTGGTAAAGGTCTTCCCCCACTGGCGGGTCCTTTTCTAAAATCCTTCACGGTGTGGGTCACGCAGGTAAACCTCCGTCCCATTGTTTGAGTTGGTTTCGTACAAAACCTTTTAGTTTTTTCAACTCCAATCCAGATAGCACTGCTAGCAGGATTGAGTGTCGACGCCTCTTCAGGCCTCCACTCTCCAGAAGAGCTCCAAAACGAAGGTAATTCTGTCGCACAGGCTAGTCAGCCTCGCGGATGACCTTCAGGATTAGAGTGTAGATAGGTCATGAGACCTCCACTCTCAGAGTTCTTCTTTGCTAAGCACGGAGGTGTGTTAGGCTCCCTCCTTGAAAGCCTCCACTCTCCAGACTCCACTCAGGTAGTACTGTCGCATAGGCTATTCAGCCTCGATGAACACCTGCAGTGTTGAAGTGTATTGTAGTTAGGTCATCAGACCTCCACTATTAGAGTCTCCCTTCATGAGATGTTGTCAGGCTTCTTCTCAGAAGCCTCCACTCTCCAGACTCACTCAGAGTCCTTCGTTGCCTCCAGAGATTCACTAGAAACAGGCGGTCCGACTGCACAGGCTATTCAGCCTCACGGACCACCTCTAGTATTGGGTGTAGATAGGTCACAGACCTCCATCCTTAGAGTCGTCCTCTGCTGGGTGCAGAGTGGTACCAGGCTTCTTCTTACCAAAGCCGCCACTTTGCAGAAACTCCACTCAGGTAGTTCTGCTGCACAGGCTATTCAGCCTCACTGACTACCCTCAGTGTTGAAGTGTAGTTGGGTCACGAGACCCCCACTTTTAGAGATTTCCTTTGCAAGACACAGAGTGCTTTTTTGGCTTCCTTTGAAGCAGTCACTCCTCTGAACTCCTTGTAGGTAGTTCTGCTGCACAGGCTACTCAGCCTCACTGACTACCCCCAGGTTTTGAGTGTAGAGGTGCCACAGCACCTCCATTCTTAGAGTTGCTCTCTGGAAGGCGCAGAGTGTTGCCAGGCTTCCTTTCGGCGAAGCCTCCACTCCTCAGAAAATCTCCACTTAGACAGGCCTGCTGCACAGGCTATTCAGCCTCACAGACCATCGTCAGTGTCAAGTGTAGTTAGGTCATGAGACCTCCACTCTGTAGATTCCCTCTGAGCAGAATCTCCACTCGGGTAGTTCTGGTTGCACAGGCTATTCAGCCTCACTGAATACCCTCAGTGTTGAGTATACATAGGTAGCCGAGCTAGCCGTGTCAGGTCACTGGGCCCCAGCGACTCTCGCTGAAGCAGGGGTGATTTTCCTTCTTGACTCCTCATTCAGTCAGTTTGATCACTTATCCCTCGGCATGGCGGCGTTGGTATAAACGTTCCCATAGTGTCCACCAGGACGCAGCGTAGAGTTCCCTCTGGAAGGGAACGTCTAGGTTACGTATGTAACCCCTGTTCCCTGAGGACAGGGAACGAGACGCTGCGTCTCGGGGCCATGCCTCGGGCCCTGCACATACCTCCGTCAGACAAAAAGATGGTAATGTGCTCTCAGGCACCTGCTTTTATACTAGCAGGCGCCTGTTGATGATGTGATAGGCTGGCGCCGGCCAGTGTCAAGTTCACTGTCGTTATTCTATACCTTGTTTCAGAACCGGTCATGCTGAAGGCAGTTCCCATAGTGTCCACCAGGACGCAGCGTCTCGTTCCCTGTCCTCAGGGAACAGGGGTTACATACGTAACCTAGACGTTTTCTCTAAAAAAAACAAAAAAAAAAAAAACCTTTTGTTCTCTATTTAATATCACTGCTTTCTGAAAGAGACTGAGAAAATTTAATTCCTAATATTTCTTTAATATAGGAGAAAAAGAAACACTGCAAAGAAAGATTTTTGTCTTGTTTCCAGCCAAAATTTCTAAAAATTCTTAAATCAACAAGGAAAGTAAAATTAAGTCAAAATTATTGTCAAAATGAAGTGCGTTTTGCTTAATACAAGCAAAATAATCTGCCAATAGGGTAAGAAAAAAAATCTGTTTTCTGTTTGAAATAAGATTATTTTGCTTACCCCATTGGCAGATTATTTTGCTTGTTCTAAATAACTCTTGTTAACTTGTTTTTTTCTGAAAACAAGAAAACAATTTTTACTCGTCTAGAAAATCCTTCTTGATTTAAGAATTGTTAAGATATTTTGGCTGAAAACAGGACAAAAAAATCGAAGTAAGAAAAGCACTTTTTGCAGTGAACAAGACGAAATGAGCTAAAGAGAGGAAAACTGGGAAAAGCACATGCAGCAATGCAAGAGGAAGCGGACTGCACGTTGCCGCTGGTTTCTCCTCAGCGGTGCACGCTGTGATTTGTGGCTAAAAATATCCACCACATGACTGAGTCGCATTCACAAACACATGCACAGGACGGGAGGGGAGGGGAAAGAAAGAGACAGACGCAGAGAGGGAGTTAAGGGGCACAGGTGCATAAAAGAACAAAAGATGGGGGGAAAAAGGAAAGGGAGTGGAGTTTGGAGGAGCAGCGGAAGAATATAAAAAAGGAGGGCGGCACTGCAGTTGGCCGCGTGCCACGACACGTGACAGCCGACACAGAGAGACGCATGGAGACTTTACAAAATATCAGGCCCGGGTGCACTGAGACACAAAGCATCCCCAGTGCTAGATAAAACACGCAAGAAGCACTTAAACGCGTTCTTACCAGGCGAGTTTGAAGCCTCTCATTGGTGCGATGCTGAGAGCGTGTTTGGTACGGCGTCAGGCGGCTGCGGCAGGCGAGGCTGCATGTTGGTGATGAGCAGCCGCTGAGGAGGGAGAGCGTCCCGCTGTACCGTCCCATTCAGAGAGATGATGGTCTACGTACTCACCTGGACTACCTCTAATACTAACGGGATGTCCGACCATCCAGACGCCCCCATATAAATTGGCTGGACCGGTCAGATTTACCGAGCACTACTGAAAAAAAGAGTGGAAAGAGTTCTGTGCAACGGTGTGATGAAGTTGCAGTGCATGTGCGTGTATAAGCTCACTCATGCGCTCTCTCCCTCTCTCTCTTGTCCCCCGCTGCAGTTAAAAGCTGCAGTCTCTGAGCCGAGAGCGATACTGAGCATGCTCATCGCAGGCTTTCCTCTCCCTCCCTCACTCTGGGTTTCTCAGATTGTTTGGTTAGCTGTGACTGTCCCCTCTGGTCAGGTCAGATGAGGTGGGTTTGTGCGGTTCTGGTCTCAGTGTGGGAGATTATGAGGACCTGTTGCCCTCCCGTTAGCCACATTTAAGTCTCCATCAGTGGCTGGAGATACTAATCTGCTAATGCACAAATGCTACAGCTCTGTTTCATAAGCAAGCTGTAAAAATGATCAGAATTCTAACAGTAAAATACTTTTAAAATACTATGGTAAAAACATGTTAATTGGTGCAACTTACTCCATACGGTAAAAAAACAAAAAAACAAACAGTAACGGTAACTCGACATTTCATGTAATTTTACAGTAAGTTACTGTTAAGTCTATATACAGTGCCTTGCAAAAGTATTCATGCCCCTCTATTTTTTTCACATTTTGTTACATTGCTGCCTTATTTTGAACTGCTTTAAATATTTTTTTACCCACATGAAACTACACTGCATATTAGAGCTGCTTGATTATTGCAAAAATCATAATCATGATTATTTAACATAATTATAAGTTGGTCTGGAACTTTGTATGATTGATTAGTTTAAAGATAGCAATACAATAAAAAAGAAAGAAAAATGAAACCATTTTTTTAGAGGAATTTAATGTAATTAATTGAATGTAAAATAAAAAACTGCATAGTTTTCACTGTAAGAATTAAACGTGCTTATAAGTTGAGTTTTACCGTTTTGAAATCCATTCAGCCGTTCTCCTGTTCTGGCGATATCACTTTTAGCATAGCTTAGCATAGATCATTGAATCCTATGAGACCAATATAGCATCTCGTTCAAAAATGACCAACGAGTTTCGATATTTGTCCTATTTAAAACTTGACTCTTCTGTAGTTATATCGTGTACTAATAATGGATTTCAAAACGGTAAAACTCAAATTATTAACTCGGGGGGAGTTGGAGAATGAGCCTATTTCCAAAAAAAAAAAGTGTTCCTTTAAGAGCTGCATGGATCCAATATACTGTTACACACGCATAACAGTTTACGTTAATTTGACACATAACTGATGAAGGTTTAAACGGATAATCACCAAACGCCACATTTTGACATATATTTGCAATATATATGCATCTTAAGCTAAACATTCATTGTACTTGTCTGTTTTTTGTTCCGTCTCTGAACGCATACACAGAACAGTGCAAATTCTCTTTCGTGCTTTTAAAAACACAACATCAAATAAACATTAATAAATCAAGCACGTCCCATTATATGCAAGTCACGTTATATGATTTTACAGATTTGGATGTGAAATTGGGCTTTTATAGAGGAGCGAAAGCACACAAAGGGGGTGGAGTTAGAAGCAATAATCGTTTTTATCTTGATTATTGTATTTTCATAATCGTTTGAAACCAAAATTGCACATTGCAAATTGCGATTAATTGCACAGCCCTACTCCATACACCATAATGGCAAAGCAAAAACAGGGTTTTAACATCTTTGCAAACTTAAATGATTCCATCGCATAAGTATTCATACCCATATCTGGGACAGTTGAAAATATAGCTTAGGAGCATTCATATTGTTTGTAGATGTTACTACACTTCGAGTGAAGTTAGCCTGTGGCAAATTCCATTGAATGTGTATGATTTGGAAAGGCACACGTCATAATAAAAAGGTCTAACAGCTGAAAATGCATATCAGAGCAAAAACCAAGCCCTGAGGTAAAAGAGACAGGACTCCCCTGCTGAAAAAAAACAAACAGCATATGCTGGTTAGGTATGTTTTGATGCTGGGATGCTGGTTTTAGCTGGTTTATGCTGGTCCTTTGCTGGTTAATGCTGGTCCTTTGCTGGTTTATGCTGGTCATGTTGCTGGTCAAGGACCAGCATAAACCAGCAAAGGACTAGCAAAGGACCATCATAAACCAGCAAAGGACCAGCATAAACCAGCTAAAACCAGCATCCCAGCACCAAAACCTACCTAACCAGCATATGCTGTTTTTTTTTCAGCCAGACATCTGGGGAAGAGTGCAGAAAAAATCTGCTGCATTAAAGGTTCACAGAAGCATGTAGCCTCCATTATCCACAATGGAAGAAGTTTAGAACAACTAGGACTCTTCCTAGAGCTGGCCTCCTGGCCAAACTGAGCAATTGATGGAGAAGTGCTTTGGCTAGAGAGGTGACCAAGAACCTTATGGTCACTCTAGTTGAGCTTCATGATCATATATAGAGATGGGTGAAACTTACAGAAGGACAAACATCTTTGCAACACCCCACTGATCTGAGCTTTATGGTGATGTGGCAAGACTTAATTCTTTCCTCAGTGAAGACACATGAAAACACACTTGGAGTTTGCAAAAAATCACCTAAAGGACCCTCAGACTGTGAGAAACAAGATTTCTGGTCTGATGAGCCTCAATTCCAAGCATCATGTTTGAAGGAAACCAGGCACTGCTCATCACCTGCAGAGGGCCATCCCAAAAGTAAAGTGTACTGGTAGCAGCCTCATGCTGTGGGGCTGGTTTTCATTGGCAGGGACTGAGGGAGTCAGACGAAAAGCTCAATGCACCAAAACAATAAGATAGCATTAATGAAAACCCAGTCCAGAGCATTCAGAACCTCAGACTGGGCAGAAGGTTCACCTTCCAACAGGACAATGACCCTAAGCACACAGCAAGAGTGGCTTATAGACAACTGTGTGAATGTCTTTGAGTGGCCCAGCCAGAGCCTGGGCTTGAACCCAATCAAACATTTTTGGAGAAACCTGAAAATGTCTGCTAGATCCCATCCAAGCTGACAGAGCTTCAGAGGTGAAGAGGTGAGGTAAAGAAAGGCAGATATTTTCCAAATGTTGATGTGCAAATCTTGTTGCATCAAACCCCAAAAAACTTGAGACTGTAAAAATGCTTCAACTAAGTTCTGAGATGAATGCTTATGCAATATACTAATTTTCTTGTAACAAATTTACGAAGCTGTGACAATTCTGTTTTTGCTTTGTCATTATGGTGCATGGAGTGAAGATTGATATGGAAAAAAGTAATAAAAAAAAAGTAAAATAAAACAGTTTAACAAAAGCCAGCAACATAACAAAACGTGAAAAAAATGAAGGTGTATGAATACTTTCGCAAGGCTCTGTAGCTTAAATCCACTCTGCTTTATCTTTCATGGGTGAGAAATCTAAATGCAAGAGCAAAACAGAAGAGACTGGCACAACAGTGCTCTGACCTATCACGCACACGGCAGCTGTTCACGCAGCACATGTCCGCTAGAGATGTGCAAAAATACATGCTTTCAGGATCAACTAGCCGTGGGTTTGTCTGCACAGCCAGCTGACCAATTAATCTGAAGTGAGGGCTGTATAATTAGGCTGTCATGTCCACCTGACACTGATCAGATGCATTTAAAAGAAATATAGAGACCCTAAACACAGCTCCAGCGGCTGGCGGGCAGATAAATCAACGTAGGCTAAATAATATATGAAATTTAACTGCACAAGCTATCCTGGCCAGCGCAAACATCAAGTTGAGCTGGAAACATTGTTTACAGCATAAATCTGAAGCCTGACACTAATTGTCTTGGAATTTATAGAACAAAACCGTTTGACATGGTTACAAAACTGTTGCTTTAATGGCTGCAGCAGCAGTGCTATAAAGAGCACCTGCTCTAAAGAGAGACTTCATCTTTGTAATATGTTTTTGAAATGTGATGTAAATCACAAAATAAGAATCAAATCGTATATAAATACAGTTGAGGTCAAAAGTTTACATCCACCTTGCAGAATCTGCAAAATGTTAATTATTTTACCAAAATAAGAGGGATCATATAAAAAGCATGTTATTTTTTATTTAGTACTGATCTGAATAAGATATTTCACAAGGAAGACATTTACATATAATAGTTGAATTTATAAAAATAACCGTTCAAAAGTTTACATATATTTGATTCGTAATACTGTGTTGTTACCTGAATGATTCACAGCTGTTTTTTTTTTTTTTTTGTGATAATTGTTCATGAGTCCTTTGTTTGTCCTCAACAGTTTAACTGCCTGCTGCTCTTCATAAAAAACCTTCAGAACCCACAAAGTCTTTGGTTTTTCAGCATTGTTGTGTATTTAAACACTTGCCAACAATGACTGTATGATTTTGAGATCCATCTTTTCACACTGAGGACAACTGAGGGACTCACATGCAACCATTACAGAAGGTTTAAACACTCACTGATGCTTCTAAAGGAAACACAATGCATTAAGATCCAGGGGTGAAAACTTGACATTATTTTGTTATCTGGGAAACATTTAAGTATCTTCTGTAGCTTCTGAAGGGCAGTACTAAATTAAAAAAAAAAATTATATTTTGGCAAAATAAGAAAAATGTACATATCTTCATTCTGTTCAAAAGTTTTCACCCCTGGCTCTTAATGCATAATTGCAGATTCTGCAAGGTGAATGTAAACTTTTGACCTCAACTGTAATAATTAACCTTAAAAAAACGCTATAAAATAAATAGAATAATAATATAGATAAAAATATTGATAAGCTCTTTATGAAACCCGATCAGCTTTGTAATTAACTAAAACTAAAATGCTAAAAAATACTTTTCAGTAAATGAAATAAAACTGAATTAAACTAAATCCTGTATACATTTAGGTACAAAACTTAAAAAAAATGTTGAAATGTTGGAAAAAAAAGTTTAAACGTTTAAAATTAATTAAAACTATATTATATATCATACTATAAATATTTAAACAGGCAGCTAAACAAAAATGAATACAAATGTCAAAAATGTAACAGAATTACTCAAAATATATTAAAAAGAAAACAAGAAATATAAAAATAAAATGCAATTCAAATATAAATAAAACAACACTGATTTACGTCAATGACATTCATGTATTTTCATTGTGGTGAGTTTCACAGAAGTGTGTTGACAGATACAGGCTCTGCTGGTTATCGCTGCAGATGCACAGCTTGCCACTTGTGTTTATTACACAGTTCTCAGGATGAGCTTAACACATACTCCACAAGTCGCACTCTTTCCTGGAAAATTCCCACAACTCACACACAAAACCCACACTCACACACACACACTAATGAATACACCTACTGTATAATGGCATTGCATAGTAACAAGAGCCATCTGACAAACAAAAAATGAGAATTCTGGGAAACCGAAGGGATCTGAGGGGAAACACGGCATGATGGAACACTCAAATGTCCACTAACATGAATCAGTTTATGGTTGTCTGGAGTATTGTGGTCTCAAGTAAATAAATGACAAACAAACCATACACACATTAATATACACAGACTTAAAGAGGCATACAATTGTCCAAGTGGTAGATGGCAGTGTATTTATCATGTACATACAGTATCTTAAGTATGATCAGAAACTAATGTAAATATGTGTAGGCTGTAGTCTACTGCAGTAGTGAGTGGAGTGGTGCTGATTGGACAGCTCCTCACAGTATGAGTACAGCAAACATACACACTACAGTAACACAATGCAATGAGACACTGCATTACAGGGTTTTTCAGCAATTTTGTGTATTTGAACCCTTTTTAACAATAACTGTATGATTTTGAGATCCATCTTTTCACACTGAGGACAACTGAGGGACTCATTGCAACTATTACAGAGGGTTCAAATGCTCATTGATGCTTCATAAGAAAACACAATGCATTAAGGTGAAAATTTTTGAATTTGAGCTCCCGAAGGGCAGTAGTAAATGAAAAAAATATGATATTTAGGAAAAATAAGAAAAATGTATTCAATCTGTTCAAAAATATTTTCACCCCCTGGCATTGTTTTTCCTTCTGGAGCATTAGTGAGCATTTGAACCTTCTGTAATAGTTGCATATGAGTCCCTCTGTTGTTGTTGGAAAGGGTTCAAATACACAAAAATGCAATTTGTAGGACCTAAAGGATTATTTCTGAAGAACAGCAGGTTGTTTAACTTCAGGGCAAACAAGGGATGCATAAACAACTATCACAAACAAACAAACAAAAAAAAACACACAATATTAAGAATCAAGCATATGTAAACTTTCAAACTTTTTTTAAATACAATTTAACAATTTATTTTATCTTGTGGACTAAACATCTTTTATGTGAAATATTTTATTCAGGTCAGTACTAAAAAAAAAAAAAAAACATGCATCTTGTATGATCCTTCTAATTTTGGTAAATACTTAATATTTTGCAGATTCTGCAAGGTGTATGTTTAATGTATTACATTGAAAAGAAGCATTTCTCTTGATTCATCTTAGATAAACGTTTGCAATGCAATATGCTGGATCGCATCAGTCCTCCACTTTCACTGAAGCCTCTCATATGAAAGCAATGGCGATGTAAAACATTCAAGACAACAAAAAATAGGGCACTTAAAAAAAAAAAAAAAAAAAAAAAAAAACTTAATTTGTGCAACTTCCATTCCCTCCCTCCCTCTCTCTCTGTCTGTCTGGGTCTCTCATCCCGTCACTCTCTTTTTGGACACACCCAGCCTGAGGAACCATTGTGGATTATTTTTAGAGCTGTATAGGTTGATCAGTTGCAGCCAATGAGAGATGAGTGTTCGCCGTCAGCTGACCGGGTGACTGTCACACCAGTTCAGTGTCAGAGTAAGGATGTGTGGTGGTATGCGGTAATCCCGCCTTCGGTAAAACACACATACAAACTGCTCTATTTCTTTCTCTAGCTCAGTAATCCTTATGGAAAATCCCCGTGTGGACGTGTGTACACAGCTGAGTGGGCTAAAGGTGAATTAGCAACAACAATATTTATTATTCTGCTTAACAGCCAATCGGTGGCAGCACTCATTAACACATTCTGACCACATAAGGCAGAAGACCAGACAGCACATTTGTGAAAGAGTGATGCGAGAGAGATATGCAGGATGAGTGAGTGTCTGTGGCCTTTCGAGCAGCTGTGTGTCTGTGTGGCATTTCAACATCAGTGGGAGCTCCAGCAGCTCAGAGAGCAGAGACGGATTCCAGGATCTCAGTTTACTCAAATGGCACTACAAGCAGAATTCATTACAGCTCTTGCTACAAATTTAGATTACTATTGGTACTGCTCATTCTAAGAGATTTGAGCTTACACTTCATGACTGATGCCTCAAATTGAGCGGTTTTGCTAAGGGGTTCTAATTGGCAGATGATAAAACAGCTGGGGGAAGAAAGCTCTTTTAACTGATCAGTCAGTACAGTGCTGTTTGAAAGTTTTGAATTTTCTGCATAAATGTAAACCAAAACATCATCAGATTTTCATAAGTCCTGAAAGTCGACATAGAGAACCCAATCCAACAAGTAAGAGAAAAATATTTTCTTTGTCATTTATTTATTGAAAAAAAAAAAATTATCCAGTGTTACATATCTGTGCATTGCAAAAGTATGTGAATCTCTTGGATTAGCAGTTAATTTAAAGGTGAAATTAGGGTCCATCTGTGCAGATTTGTTTTCATTCAGTGCAATAACTATCAAATGTCAGTATGTGACCTGTTTTATTCAAAGAACAGGGATCTATCAAAGTCTTATCATGTTTGTGGAAGTGAATCATGTCACGAACAAAGGAGATTACTGAGGACCTCGGAAAAAGAGTTAATATTGCTCATCAGGCATCATCAAAGGTTACAAAGCCATTTCTGAAGAGTTTGGACTCCACAAATCCATGGTCAGACAGATTGTGTACAAATGGAGGAAATCCAAGACCACTGTTACCTTCCTGAAAAGTGGTGAACCAAGAAAGATCACTCCAAAGCAGAACTTGCAATAGTCTGCGAGGTTGCAAAAGTTCCCAGGGTAACTTCTAAGCAACTAAAGGCCTTTCTCACATTGGCTAATGTTAATGTTCATGAGCCCACCACCAGCAGAACACTGAGCAACCAATCGTGAAGAAAATTGCTTGCTAAAGATCATGTGGACAAGCCAGAGGACTGTTGGAGAAAGGTTTAATGGATGGATGAAACCAAAATAAAACGTATTGGTTTAAATGAGAAGCTATTATAATTGGAGAAAAGAACAATCTTAATCCATCTGTGAAACATGGTGGTGGTAGTATCATGCTATCATTGATTGAACAATCCATTCTGATTTATACCAGCAAACTCTTGAGGAAAACATCAGGACATCTCAAGAGAGAGTCTCAAGTGAATGTGGGTCATGCAGCAAGACAACAATCCCAAGCACACAAGTCATTCTACCAAAGAATGTTTAAAGGAGAGCAAAGTTAATGTTTTGGAATGGCCGAGTCAAAGTCCAGATCTTAATCCAATTAAAATGTTGTGGAAGGTCCTAAGCAAGCAGTTCATAGGAGGAAACCCACCAACATCACAGAGTTTAAGGAATGGGCTAAAACTCCTACATGTTATTGTGCAGGACTGATCAGCATTTACAAGAAACTTTACCTTCAGTTTCTGCAGCAAAAGGGGTCACACCAGATATTAAAAGCAAAGATTCACATACTTCGTCACCAAGTCACCAAGGCTTGCCTCAATTGGCCTAATGAGGGCACCACGGCGATCAAAAGTACGAAATTGCTCATAATTCCTCAAGCGTCAGTCGCAGGCTCAAGTGTCTTATGTACTTGGAATCCTTGGCTCGTGGCAGACAAAACCTCAGATTGCCTCAGATTCGATTGTGAGCCCAGCGAAATTTTCGGTATTTTGGATTTTTTGCAAAACCTACTTGAAAGACTCTCGGGAGAGCGAATATAAATAATTATCAAAAAAAACTTTTGACTCACCATCGCAAAGGGATGGCAAAACGTTTGAAAGGGGCATGGCCACTTTTTTTTTAATGCCTATAACTCCTGAATGGAATGAGATATGTTCATCAAACTCAGAACACTTGTATGAGCTCAATCTGAGGTTGCAGGACAAAAACCGTGGAGCTTGGCTACTTGGTGGCTCTAGAAGAGGGAAAAAACATAAAAATGGCTATACCTATGCAACCATTTGTCCTATCAACATGAAAATCGCTGAGCACGGTCTTAGTCCAAAGTGCCACTAGCCTTTATAAGGAAATTTGCACATCTCAAAAAAAAAAAAAAAAAAAAAAACATGGCTGCGATTGGCCAACAAAGTTTGAGCACCTGTTAGACATGGTTAACGGAGGTTGATCGGAACGAAACTCGGTGGGCCTGTTTGACTCTGGCCGCAAAGGTCTGAGAGAAATTTGAAAGAAATTGGCCAGTGGGGGGCAATATTGTGTTTTCAAGGGTGTAAATATTGTACGCTGCGTGGTTTTTCGCACATATGCATGATATTAATGTCATACCATAGAACTCCTCATTCAAGATGATTTTGCTTCTAGAACCACTGCTGTCAATCAAACCATTAGTTAAATGATTGAGAAGATGTAAAAAACTCACTTTTGTGAATTAGTTCTAGGTTTTGGAAAGAAACAATGGAGTACAATGCAGTAAAATTCTCTGAACTCTTGAGGTTAATAACCATCAAAAATGTTTAGAAATTCACCCTTTGGGAAGCTATAACGGGGTCGTTTAGAAAAGGGACCTGTCCGAATTTACCCCAAATCCTATAAAGCCTAAAAGAAAACTCAAAACTTCACAAAACCTAGTGAGCACATGAGTGTTTTAATGGGATTGGACCACAGCTGGCGCTATAACAGTCATAAACGCTACAAAACATATTTCTATGGTAAATTATGTGTATTTGCAAAAAAGGCTTGCTACATCATGTCTTTTTGCATATTTGCTTAAATGTGCTTGGATGCGTCATGGTACTCTCATGAATGCGGGAGGCAGAGACTGATATGGAAGAGAAAAAATTGTCGAATAAGTCATTATTGAACCACTGATGTTACATGGACTATTTTAACAATGTCTTTACTACCTTTCTGTGTTTTGAACATGGTAGCTGCATTGCTGTCTATGCAGGGTCAGAAAGGTCTTGGGTTTAATCAAAAATATCTTAATTTGTGTTCCAAAGATGAACAAAGGTTTGAAACGACATGAGGGTGAGTAATTATTGACAGAATATTAATTTTTGGGTAAGCTATCCTTTTAACACTGGCACATCCCTAAACCAAAGTAACAAAGTACTCTCATTTTCCTTCCCCAGCTTGAGTTGCTATTTGTTTCCAAACATAATGCATTTTAAACCTCAGTGACTGTGCTCGGTCTGTGAATCAGCCCTCCTCCTCCTCTTCCTCGCCTCCTCATGTCAGTGCTCTCCTCCTCTCATCATTGTCTGTCTAACGTGTTGCGTTCATTTACATTCACAAGGTTAAAGTGACTGCTGTATTGAAACATAAACTTGTAAAAGAGGCTGTGCTTCGTCTAACACATGAACAGATGCTCTCATACTCGCACAGACACAGGAGACTGAATCAAATTACAGCCAGTATATAAAAGCTGTATTAAAACTTCATTAGAAACTCTTTCGACAAGACAAAATTGCCAAACTGTGAATTTAACTGACACTCATTTTTGTCTCTCAGCTATAAAAATAAAAATTAACTCCATAAGAAACTTCATTTTGTCAGTTAAAATATATTTATGACATTCAAAGAAATGAGAGACCATATATGAATCTTGTTTTTTGACAGCATGGTGAGTTTCCATAGAGACTAATGGGCCCCGAAAGTACTTGCATCCCCGGCCCCATGACAGCCACTTCAAGGACTCATGCAGAGGCTGATTATATCATGACAACAAGCGGCTGTGTGTGGTGAAAGGCTATTCTGAGCTGATTTTTGTCACTCACTCATCAGTGGTAATGAACACACACACTGGAGGATCTGTGACGTCATGTTTCCTGTGATTATATCATGTGCGACAGGTACATCATGTTCCCGAGTCTGTGTAACACCAGTGTGTGTCTGAAAATGACCAAACTGCACTGAATGGGAGAGGTCAAACATGCAAAAAGTGCCCTCTGGTGGTGCACATGGGTAACAAAAGGAAGAATTACATCAAGTCAAACTATTTGTGTGCTGTTACTGAGGTATAATATATGTTATACCGTGTATATATATAAACATTTGTTCAGATTAATTTTTCATGTTGCCATTAATTTTTTTTTATTATGGAGGGTTAAATACTTTAAATAAAAATTATAGTTATATATATACACACTCTATAAATATATATTTTTATTTAAGGCTGTTATAATACATTTATTATGAAATGCCCTTGTACAAATTGTGTGTAAAATGTTTTTAAATATTTAGTAAATTATATAATTTGGAGTAATTTATCCATCCATAACAATACAATCATTTAGTAAATTTATTTTTATTTAAATTTATTTATTTGTCATATACGTATAAATAAAATTTAATTTTCATGTTTCCATTAAATTCTTTTTTTTTTATTATTATGGATGGTCAAATACAGAAAATTATAGTTATAAATATATTAGTTTAATTACCAATTATCTCATTTTTATTTATTTTGAAACATGAAACATTAATTACCAATTGTCTATTTTATTTATTTATTCATTCATTATAGCATATAAAGAAAAACAATTGTTCAAATTATTTTTTATGTTTCCATTAAATTCTTTTTTTTTTGTTATGGAGGGTCAAATATTCAAAATGATATAATTTAGAAAATATTTAAATAACTTTTTTAAAAAGAAACTGCATTTTTGTATAAATGTATTTTTTATATCATTGTATAATGACTTGCGTTCTTTCTTCTTTTTTTTAAATCAGCCAAAAGATAATGATAAAAATGAATGAATGAATAAATAAATTAATTAGTATATAATTATTATTACTTACATACTTTTACTATTATTATCATTATTATTATTATTATTATATTATATAGTTAGTAATTATTTATGTATGTAATTAACTATATAATTTTGAAAATAATTTAATCCCCTTATTATGAATTGTCCCTATAAATATATAAATAACTAAATGCACAGAACTCCTTAAATATTTAAAGTAACTCTAATATATTTAATACAAATTCAATACAATTTTTAAATTAGAAAATGTTTATTATTGTTGATGAATGACATAAAGGGGGAACACTCTTGGGGTCAAATGCTTAAAAAAAGTTGAAATAACATATTTGAGACTGATAGCAACTTCAGGAGGAAGTGATTTGACACACATTCTATTGAGAAAGCATCTGACTGTTCAGTCCACTTATGTAAGTTTCACTCCTCCCAAACACGCTCACAAGTTTGTGAGCAAAATCTAAATTTCACACAGCAAATAGGAAATTATGGATGAGACACATGGATGAAGCCATCAGGAGAAGAGAGCATTTGACCTAACATTTTACCGCTTGGCATTAGAATCAGCAAAGAACTGAACATCATAGTCACTATCCGGCCTATCTGCACAGTCTCAATATTATATCTCTTTGTTTGACCTGCAAAACGCAGACAGAATTGGTGGGCAACACGCGGGGAGAAGCAGAGCATGTGTCAGGTGTCTTTCAGTGACCTCACTGAGAATGAATCACAGGAACAGAGCTCTTCAGCACCCACATGTACCTTGAGTCACAGACGAGCAGAACATGCTCACATTCATCACTAGTGTTCTCCTCTCAAACGCATACGCGCTCTGACTTATGTCACTGTAATTGGGCTTCGCTGCCATTGCAGAGATTTGCTGCTGCGAGCTGACGGCTGCTCTCAAGAGGCTTCCATCTTTTCCATTCACAATTCACAACAATCCTCTCACACCCGCTAATGCTGCCTGTTATGAGAGGGATTGAGTCGAGCTGCTCTCAAATGCGGCTCAATCCGTGTAAGAGCGACTCCCTCATTCTGTTCTCAGCCTGAGGTGTTTGTGAAAGGGTTGAGAGATGTGCCTGCCTCAGCCAAACTTTATAAATAACATGCTACATGGTGTTATCAAGGGAGAGAGAGTCAGAGAAATCCTGATCCTGAGGTTAAAACAGTTTTTTTTTTGCCTCTGTGCCTTTAAGATGCTGCATGTGAAATAAATAACTGTGCTGATAGGCTGGGTAGGTATAGTTTGAAAAGCAGTTCACAGCAATATGCGGTTGTTTTTTGTTTTTTTGTTTAGTGATAGTTGGTTATGAGTGCCTTGTTCATCCTGAACAGTTAAACTGCCCGCTGTTCTTCAGAAAAATTCATCAGGTCCAACAAATTATTTGGTTTTCCAGCATTTTTGTGTATTTGAACCCTTTCCAACAATGACTGTATGATTTTGAGATCCATCTTTTCACACTGAGTACAACTGAGGGACTCATATGCAACTATTACAGAAGGTTCAAACGCTCACTGATGCTTCAGAAGGAAAAACAATGCATCAAAGAGCTGGGGGTGAAAACTTTTGAACGCAGTGAAGATGTGTACTATTCCTTCTTTTTTTCATTTATTACTGCCCTTCAGAAGCTACAGAAGACAAAATAAGTCAAATTTACCCTGATCTTCTTAATGCATTGTGTTTAATTCTGAAGCATCAGTGAGTGTTTGAACCTTTTGTAATTGTTGTCCTTCAGTTGTCCTCAGTGTGAAAAGATGGATCTTAAAGTCATACAGTCATTGTTGGAAAGAGTTCAAATGCACAAAAATGCTGAAAAAACACAGAATTTGTGGGACCTAAAGGATTTTCTAAAGAACAACGGGCAGTTTAACTGTTCAGCATGAACAAGGGACTCACTATTAATGAGAAAAACAAAAACAAAACAAAAAACATACACACAGAGCTGTGGATCATTTAGGTAAAAACAGTATTAAGAATCAAGTGTATGTAAACTTTTGAACCGGGTAATTTTTGTAAATTCAACTATTATTTTCTCTTGTGGACTATAATGTATATCATATCTTTTATGAGAAATATCTTACTCAGGTCAGTCATTTTGTATAATCTCTTATTTTGGTAAAATAATTAACATTTTGAAGATTCTGCAAGGTGTATGTAAACTTTTGACTTTAACTGTCCTCCTGTCTTCCAAAGAATTTGCAGTTTTTTATCATATGAATAAGTGGTTATTTTACACATCCTTCTACTAAATTAATATTAGCTTCATAATTCACATTTATGCATTAGGCAGACATTTCTATGCAAAGTGACTTACAGTATACTGTGTCCCTGGTGAAAAAAAAACAGCATATGCTGGTTAGGTATGTTTTGATGCTGGTTTATGCTGGTACTTAGCTGGTCGTGTGCTGGTCAAGGACCAGCATAAACCAGTAAAAGGGCCAGCATAAACCAGCAAGGGACCAGCATAAACCAGCAAAAGACCAGCTTAATCCAGCATCAAAACCTACCTGACCAGCATCAAAACCTACCTAATCAGCATATGCTGTATTTTTTTTTAACAGGGTGGCACAAATTTATATGTTATCAGTTCCTGCTTTCCCTGGGAATCCAACCCCCAAACTTGGTGTTAAAGGTACCATGCTCTACTGTTTGAGACTCAGCATCAGCCATAATGAATCTCTTGGCGACCCTAAAATCACTGGTGTCAAATCCACTTACTCAGGATCCAGCTAACCCTCAGTTTTTCCCTCTACTGAGACTGCATTTCATTACCAACAAATTGCGTCTCAGACCGACGTGAGAGGAACTGAACTGTGATAATGTGCAAAAAAGCAGACCGCAGCAAAAGCCATAATGAAAGAGAAACAAGATGATGAACCGCAGTAATGAGAGGGCATGACATGCTTCACCAGAACATGGCTGTAAAAAACATTTAATATGTTCTTCATTATCTAAGATCCACAGTATTGTGCTGCGGCATTTAACCTGAAGAGGGACATTTTTTCAAATACAATACCTTGCGAAAGTATTCATACCCCTTCATTTTTTACGTTTTGTTACATTGCTGCCTTATGTTAAAGTGTTTTACATTACTTTTTTCAACATCAATCTACACTCCATACACCACAATGACAAAGTAAAAACAGAATTGTCACAACTTCGTAAATTTATTAAAAATAAAAAACTGAAATGAGTACATTCCATAAGTATTCATACCCTTAGCTCAGTACTTAGCTGAAGCACCTTTACAGCCTCAAGTCTTTTTAAGTATGATGCGAAAAGCTTTGCACATCAACATTTGGCAATTATCTGCCATTCTTCTCCCCTCTTTATCTCTCAAGCTCTGTCAGCTTGGATGGGGTCTGGCAGACATTTGTTTTGGTGCATTAAGCTTTTCTTCCTCTCTGATGAGTCCTTCAGTCTTTGCCACTGAAAAACATGAGGTATGAATACTTTCGCAAGGCACTGTATACTAAAAGGCGATTCACTTGCTAAAAAAACAATCAATCAGATGACACAAGGCATGTATTAGATTGTGTCCAACAGGATTTTTAGCAAGGTTTTGATTGCTTTAATAATTTAGAGGATTTAGATATTTGTGTATCAAACATGATACAGCTGGCTTTACAGGGTTAAAAGTAATAGAGGAGGTTCATAAATCTCCCACAGTCCTCAGCTGAGAGCTTGTGTAGGTCATTACTGGGCTGTGAATAATAGTCAGAGGTGAGCAATCTTCACCAGAGAGAGTAGGTCTGACTTCAGCTCTAACAAATGACCCAAAAGAGAACCACAAAGTCTTGGAAATCCCTCAGTGACAGGAAACATAAATCTTGCCAGAGAAAAGCACACATACACACACAGACTCACATGTTGGGTTTGCATGTTTTATGGGGACATTCTACAGGCGCAATCCGCCACGCATTCACAAGAACAACACAGACTGACACAGGAAAAAAAAAATAAAGAAATGAATAAAGTCGTTATTTTTGTTTTCTTTGCAGACAAAAAGTATTTGCAGGTGAACTACCAATATCACAAGGACTATTTTAATGATGTTTTTACTACCTTTCTGGGCCTTAAACAGCCTTAAAAGTCAGTTGCGTTGCTGTCTTTGGAGGGTCAGACAGCTCTCGGATTTCATCAAAAATATCTTAATTTGTGACTCTGGACCACAAAACCAGTCATAAGGTTCAATTTATTAAATTGAGATTCTTATGCCACGTGAGAGCTGAATAAATAAGCTATGTATGTATATGTATGTATGTATGTATGTATTAGCTAAAAGTATGATTTGTTAGGATAGGACAATATTTGGCGAGATACAACTATTTGAAAATCTGAAATCTGAGGGTGCAAAGAAATTGACCGGAAATGACACAGGCTTCTACCAAAAGATAATAAGACGATTTACAAGAGGCATCATTGTGGAAAAAAATATTTCTCAGCTTTTATTTACATTTGAACAAAAAGTGGCATGTCCCAAATTATTCATACCTTTGCAAACTGTCACAGTCTATGGGAAAAAGTTCTATACCATTCCAAACAGTCCAAGCTGTTCTAAAGCATCCTAATTACCCTGATTCATTGGGAACAGCTGTTTAAATCAACTCAACAGGTGAAAAACAGAAGCTCTCTGCTGTTGGTTTGTGGACAGTCATGGCTACGACAAGGAAGCTCGCTGAGGACCTGTGGCTGTGCATTGTGGCTGCTCACAAGTCAGGAAAGGGCTATAAGACCATATCTAAATGTTTTGAAGTTCCAGTGGCTACAGTGCAAAGTATTATTAAAAAATACAAGACGTTCCGCACTGTGAAAAATCGTCTCAGGTTACGAATGTAACCCTGGTTCCCTGAGGGAACGAGACACTGCGTCATCAATGCTATGGGGAACGCCATTGGCGAGCCTCTCTCTGAACGTAGTCTACAACCAATGAAATGACGGGAGTGACGTCACCGGGGCGGTGACGTAGGCGACCAGGATGTATAAAGCACGTGCGTTTCAAACCGGCGTCAGCTTCCAGGAATGAAGCGATGCGCAGCAGGAATGCGGGAATTATGGTCCATGACGAAGTGTCTTGTTCCCTCAGGGAACCAGGGTTACATTCGTAACCTGAGACGTCCCCTTCCGGGAACTCGAACTGCGTCATCAACGCTATGCGGAACGAGATACCCACGCCCCCAAAATTCCAAATCCCTGCCTAGTGTCTGTGTTGCTAGGAGGGAAGGAAAGCGTTGAGTCTGGTGGGTCAAGCCAGAATACTCAAGGTCCCCTCCTGGGGATACCAGGATGTGAGGGGTAGTACATCACTGTCTGGGGAACCGCCAGAACAAGAGGGCAGTGCCTAAGAATACTTACCTGTCCAGGGCACCAAAGGATCTCCGCCTGGGGAAATTGCCAGAACGCGAGTGATATTACACCTCTGTTTGGGGAAACTGCCAGAACGAGAGGGAGAATGATCCTTGGTCTAGTCATACCAGAACAAGAGGGAGAATAATCCTTGGTCTAGTATTGTACTAGAACCAGAGGGAGAATCTGCCTCGGCCCTCGGGCACACAAGGAGAAAGTGATACACCTCTGTCTGCTCTCCAGCCAGACCAAGAAGGAGATAGTATACCTCGGCCCTCAGGCACACGAGGAGAGCATAATACTCCTTTGTCTGGTGTCCTGCCAGAACAAGAGGGAGAGAATAAACCTTGGTCTGGTCATCTACCAGAACCAGAGGGAGAGAATGATCCTTGGTCTAGTCATACTAGAACCAGCGGGAGAGTATTCCTCGGCCCTCAGGCACACGAGGATAGAGTAATATACCTTTGTCTGGTCACCACCAGAACAAGAGGGAATAAGTCTACCTCGGCTCTCAGGCGCACGAGGATAGAATACTACACTTCTGTCTGCTCTCCAGCCAGACCAAGAGGGAGATAGTATGCCTCGGCCCGCAGGCGCACAAGGAATAATATATCTGTCACTCAAGGACAGTGGAGCCTGGAGTGGCTCTCAGGTCTAACTCATAGAACCTGACGAATGTTAAAAGTGAGGACCAACCCGCCGCACTGCAGATGTCCTGAAAGGGGACACCTGCTGCCAGAGCTTTAGAGGCCGCCAAGCCTCGGGTAGAGTGAGCCTTGACCTCCAAGGGTGATGGCAGGCCAGAGGACTCATAAGCAGTAGAAATGTCATCTATGATCCATCTACTGATAGTAGGTTTTGAAGCAGGGCACCCCCTCTTAGGGGGGTCATAACAAACCAACAATTGCTCTGATTTACGCCACATGGCAGCTCTGTGGACATATGTGACGAGTGCTCGCACAGGACACATACAGTTATACTTCCGAAGGTCGCGCTCCACAAATGGAGGAGGGTAAAAGGCCTGGAGAACGACCGGCTGCGGTACTGCTGTCGGAACCTTCGGAACATACCCAGCTCTAGGGTAGAGAAAGGCTTTGGCCATGCCATGCGCAAAGTCAATACAGGAGGGGGCCACAGAAAGGGCCTGAAGGTCACCTACTCTCCTCAGAGAAGTAAGTGCGAGCAGCAGTGCAGTCTTAATGGTCAGATGGCGGTCCGAAATCTCCTCTATAGGTTCAAATGGAGGCCTAAGGCTTCAAGGACCACAACGAGGTCCCACGTGGGGACCTTTGTTCTCACTCGAGGCCTCAACCTGAGTGCTTCACCACAAAGGAATCATATGACCAAGGGGTTTCTACCCACTGACAGGCCACCGAGAGGGGCGTGGTAGGCCGATAAAGCCACCACGTACACCTTCAGGGTGGAGTGGGCTAGCCCTATGGAAAAGCGAGACTGCAGGAACTCCAGAACTGTACCTATCGGGCAGTAAACTGGGTCTAATTGGTGCTGATTGCACCATGCAGTGAACAGCTTCCATTTAAGGCCATAGAGTTTCCTTGTAGAGGGAGCTCTGGAATGAAGGATGGTGTCAGCAACCTCAGTTGAGAGACCAGCCTCTATGAGATGTGCCCCCTCAGGGGCCACAATCATAGTCTCCACATTTCCGGGCGGGGGTACAGGCCACGGGCCTAGCGGCCACTCATGACCGCTCCCCGGCCGGTGAGGGAAGCATCTGTCGCTAGCGTGATGCGGCGACAAAGAGCTCCCAGCACCGGGCCCTGAGACAGAAACCAAAGGTTATTTGGGTTTTTTTTGACTAAGGCACGTAGGCATCGCTGCGTGACCTTGATTTTGTGGAATGGGTTTCCCCTCGGGGAGAACTGGTTTTGAGCCACCACTGTAGCGGCCTCATGTATAGCAGTCCAAAGAGAATCACGTTGGACGCAGCTGCCATAAGGCCTAACAGTACCTGGAACTGTTTGACAGTGAGTGACAGGCCTAGCTTGACCGCAGAGGCTGCAGTAAGGATCGACTCAATCCGAGCAGGTGACATACGTGCCTGCATCGTGGTCGAATCCCATACGACACCTAGATAAGTGGTTCTCTGTAATGTAGACAGCACACTTTTCCTGGCGTTGAGCCTCAACCCTAGTTCTTTCATATGAGCGAGAACAACACCTCGATGCTGAACCGCTAAATATTCTGGGCTGGCTAGGCCAAAAGGAAGAACTCTGTATTGGTAAGCTTCGCCCCTGAAAGCAAACCTCAAGAACTTCCTGTGTTGAGGAAGGATGGAAACGTGAAATAAGCGTCTTTTAGATCTATCGTGACAAACCAGTCCTCGTACCTGATTTGAGACACGACTTGACTGACAGTCAACATCTTGAACTTCAGTTTCTTGATAGAGCGGTTCAACCGTCCGAGATCTAATATGGGCCTCAGCCCTCCATCCTTCTTTGGAACAATGAAGTACCGGCTGTAAAACCCGGCTTCCCTGAGTAAAGGAGGGACCACCTCGATGGCCTCCTTCCTTAGTTGAGAATTTACCTCTTGCTCCATAACAAGACCCTGTTCGGGGCTCACCGAAATAGGAAAGACCCCTTCGAAAGGCGGC
Organism: Garra rufa; assembly: GCF_049309525.1. Classification (NCBI taxonomy): domain Eukaryota; kingdom Metazoa; phylum Chordata; class Actinopteri; order Cypriniformes; family Cyprinidae; genus Garra; species Garra rufa. The sequence continues at coordinate 9,389,569 of NC_133371.1, forward strand.
GGCGGGGCGCCAAATTGGATGTAATATTCCCTTTCTATAGTGCGCAGGACCCATGTAGATACATTTGGCAGTAGTTTCCATGCTGCCAAGTCTACTAAGGGAACCAGCCCCTCGAGGCTGGTCTCTGGTGTTACCAGAGATATTAATTCGGTGCCCTGTAACAGCATGCTGGCAGGGAACACCTGAACTAACTTCTCTGAGGACCCCCGTAGGGGCGGCGAACCCTCTAGCTCCGCTACGTTTCCGGGCGGAGACACTAGAGGAGAATGTTCGCAGGAGACTGCCGCGCCCTGTAACACTGGCAGGGTTGGCTGACAGATCTCCTGAGGGTCTCGAGGCCGAACGGGCACCAAGAACCTTGGTGTACACCGCTCCACCCCGAGAGGGGCTACCCTCATCGGCCCAAACCCACAGCTGTCAGGGCCACTTGGCCGAGGACCTCTTCGACTGAAGCACGACCCTCAGATCGGGCTTCGTCTTGGAGGTCCCCGCCCTGGAGCGCTGCTGACCCCGCCCTCTAGGCTTTTCCGGAGGGGTACGGAACGCAACACTCCTCTTTTGGGTCTCCCTGTACGAGGAGCTGGCACACGGTTGGGGCTGCTCCCGTCCAGCAGCCCCAGAGGAGTAGACACGGCGGGGGAGGTATTTTTGGAAGGCTGCCGCTTGTTTAGCCTCCTGGTGCCTGTCGACGACCTCTATTTTTAAAAATTAAAATTAACTGAGTCACCGAACAGACCAGAAGGCTGAAGCGGAGCGTCCATAAGGAGGACCCTGTCCTTGTCTTTCATACTGGACAGGGTCAGCCACAAGTGCCTCTTCGCCGCCACCAGGGCTGCCATAGACCGCCCAACGGCGCGGGCGGTCTCCTTGGTGGCGCGGAGAGCAAGATCGGCTGTGCGGTGCATCTCCGACACATTTACCTCCTGACCGTCGTCTAACTCCTTCAGCAGGTCGGCCTGGTAAGCTTGCAAAATGGACATTGTGTGCAAGCATGCACCGAACTGACCTGCTGCCGTGTACCCCTTGCCCAGCAAGCCTGATGTTACTCTCAGCGGCTTGGTGGGCAAGGAAGGAGCCTTCAATGATGATGCCAAACCAGGTGACAGATAGCCCGCAAGCATCTGTTCGACCTGTGGCATCATCTTATAGCCACTCTCCTCAAGCCCCCGTCATTCCCATAATAGTCGGAGGAAGGGACAAAGAGGCGGGCTGAAAATGGTTTTCCCCATGACTTCGACACCTCGGTGTGGAGGTCAAGGAAAAACGGAAGGCTCCTTCTTTGAAGTGGTGACTTTGTCCGCAGGAAGCGCTCATCGAGTTTGCTTCGCTGCGGTTCATAGGATTGTTGAGCGGGCCAGTTGATATTTAATCTCTCAACTGCCCGAGTCACCACTTCCAAAAGCTCCTCGTATTGTGGGGACCAGGGGAGCGGTTGTGCAATATCATCAACGCTCCCCACATCAACCTCCTCGGAGGAAGATAGGAGAAGCGTTGAGACCTCTTCCTGGTAGGAAGGAACCGCAGCGCGGGCTTCCTCATCCAGCAAGAGATCGTCCGATCTGTTAGGTGAGGAGGGAGATAGGGGATCACCCGTCTCCATTCCTTCTAACAGATCGAGCTGCGAACCCCACGAGTGCAGCCGGCGCTCCGCCTCAGCGGAAGCGGGGCCAGACCCGCGAGGAACGCTGGTGAGAGCTCCCTCCTCAAAGAGAGCCCTCCGAGAGCGAAGCACCCGCAGTGGAAGAAGCTCACACTGCGGACAGCCAGCCCCCTCGAGGGCTGACTGAGCGTGCTCCGCTCCCAAGCAGACCACACACAGAACGTGTGTATCCCCACCAACGATAAAGCGTTGGCAAGGAGGAACACACGCTCTGTGGGGCTGCTCAACCGCTTTGCTATATAAATGCTTTTTTCCCCCTTTGGTTGACATATATGCTCAAACAAAAGCTGTGCAAACTGGCACAAAAAACAGCAGATATGCAAGACAAACAGACAGAGAGCGCTTCGCTGAATGACAAAAGCTGACGCCGGTTTGAAACGCACGTACTTTATACTTCCTGGTCGCCTACGTCACCGCCCCGGTGACGTCACTCCCGTCATTTCATTGGTTGTAGACTACGTTCAGAGAGAGGCTCGCCAATGGCGTTCCCCGTAGCGTTGATGATGCAGTTCGAGTTCCGGGAAGGGAACTCAGAGGACGTGGTCGGAAGCCAAAAGTGACACCTGTGCTGGCCGGGAGGATAGTGAGAGAGGTAAAAAAGAATTCAAGGATCACCACCAAGGCCATCCTGATGAATCTGGGCTCTGCTGACCAACATCTCAAGGCAGACTGTCCAACAGACACTGCACACTGCTGGGTTCCCACAGACACAGAACAAGGAGGACACCACTTTTCCAGATAAGGCGTACAAAAGCCCGCTTGGCCTTTGCAAATGCTCATCTGGACAAAGAAGAAGACTGTTCTTCTGTTTTATGGTCAGATGAAACAAAAATTAATTGTTTGGCCACAATGATGTAGCCTTCATTTGGCATAAAAAAGGAGAAGCCTTCAACCCTAAGAACACCATCCCCACTGTCAAACATGATGGTGGCAACCTAATGTTTTGGGGGTGTTTTTCAGCCGGTGGACCAGGGAACCTAAACAGCACCATGAAAAAGGAGCAATACATCAAAATTCTCAACATCAGGCAGTCTGCATAGAAACTTGGCCTTGGGCACTAGTGGACATTTCAGCACGACAACGACCCAAAACACACAGCAAAAGTGGTGAAGAAATGGTTAGCAGACAAAAACATTAACATTTTGCAGTAGCCCAGCCAGAGTCAATTGAGAATCTGTGGAGGAAGCTAAAGATCAGGGTAATGGCAAGGAGACCCTCCAACCTGAAAAAGTTGGAGCTCATCGCTAAAGATGAATGGGCAAAAATACCAGTGGAGACATGCAAAAAACTGGCCAGCAATTGTAGGAAGCGTTTGATTGCTGTAATAGCCAATAAAGGCTTTTCTATTGGTTATTGAGAAGTGTATGAATAATTTTAGACATGACACTTTTTGTTCAAATGTAAATAAAAGATGAGTAATAATTTTTTCCACAATGATGCCTCTTGTACATCGTCTTCTTATCTTCTGGGAGACGTCTGTGTCATTTCTAATAAAAAAAAAAAAAACTTGAAACTTGAATAAAAGTAACTTTAAGTCAGAATTTGCCAGGGGTATGAATAATTTCGGGTTTGACTGTACATTGTATTTTTGGTTATTGCTACAAATACACCCATGCTACTTAAGACTGGTTTTGTGGTTCAGGGTCACAATTGTGACAGAATTTTCATTTTTGGGTATAAACTAGCCTATTAAATCATACATTGGTTTGTAATTTGTGTAATTTACTTAAATTTTTAGTAAAAATTTTCAGTGTGGCCTAAACTATTTTGAACTTTGAAAAGTAAACAGAGGAAACAATCTGGTGATAAAAAGAGCCAAGGAGAGCGTTAGTTTTCATCTGTTCTCAGAGGTAATCAATACATTTATCTAAACAACCTAAAATCCAGCAAAGGTCTGTGTGGGAATTTTCTGCAGAGGTTGGTCTGTACTTGATACCTTAAAATAGTCTTGATAATTAATGACGCATTATAATATTTCCGATCTCCAACCCAACAGTTGATAACAAACACTCCTAAAAAATTAAAAGCTTCACACGGGGGTTTTCACAGCAATGCAAAAGACCCATTTTGGGCTCCTCAAAGAACATTTCCTCAAAGATAATTTCTTAAAAGAATTATTTCTCTCTTAGTACAAAGGGCATTCTAAAGGACCATTTTCCACTGTAAAGAACCTTTTGTGGAATGGAAGGTTTTCATAGATGTTAAAGGTTCTTCATGGAACCATGAAGACCATTAAGACTATAAGAAAATCATGCAATATAATTTATAGTCAATAACCAATGCAAACATTTCCAAACAAGAGGAAAGCATTTTCATAAAACACCAAAGAACCTCAAAGTTTGTTTCCATTGAAGAAACCATTGAAAAGAAGCAATGAAGAAGGTGTACATTGCATTCCCCTCACCTTATCTCTCTCTCAGCTTACGATTCCCTTTCTCGTCTCTCGTAAATTGAGTTTCCCTAGTAGAACAGCCATGCTGAAGTGTGCTAGGTTCAGTTGTGCTGTAGATAGTGAGGAGGAGAGAGGGTGAGTTATGTAAATGGCAGAACCGCTGTGGCTGTGAGTAATCTGAGGCTAATTCTGGCCACGGCTGGGAGACACCATGATGGAGGGATTTGCACTCCTCCGCTGCTCTGCCTCTTCAGCTACAGAGGGAAAAAGAGAGCCTGTGGCTGATGTCCTCATCCGGAGTCACACACTTCACCTGGACTGACCCTCTTCAGAGCACAACACTCATATGCTTTCATACACAGATCGCTGGATATTTTAAAGCACACATTCATATTCATGTACAGTAAGAGACAGTGTGAAGCAGCCCTATCCCTTTAAACTGACTTCTTTAAACTATTTCAACCACATTCCAACATCAAAGGTCACTCATTTGATGTTTTTTCTATGGATCTACACTATTATATGTACAAAAAGAAGCCAGAAATGAAGAGGTCAGCAGCATGTAAATAACAATGTGAGACACAAGAGAGCTATCCTTTGCAGAGAGCCAAAGGCTCAGTTAAATCTTGTATTGACATGAGACAATGAGTTAAAGCCACACTTTTACACAGTGCCCATTGTGGCGGGTTTTACAGGCTTTTCTAAATCCACAGGCGGCCAGTGGCATGAAACAAAAGAGATGGGCTGTGCCTCTTGTCACTGGTTAAACTGTCATGTGGTGGTGGTCAGACAACAGTCTTGACCACTCAGAAAAGAGCAAAACATCAGGACAGAAGACCAGCCTCTGTTCAGCATCAGGACAGAGGATTTGACCTTCAAATCAAAGTAGGGATTGGTCACAACAACAAACCAGCACTACATCTCTTCTGGTGCTGTCCACAATCAGTTAATCTAATCTGTATAACATAACGTTTACTTCTTAGATATCATGGTGGCCTTGACATTGTGCAGAAAAACTTAATGCATCACCGTCTCATAGCCAATGTGAAAAGGGACTTTAGACCTACTAACTTAAGTTTAAAGGGACAGTTCACCCAAAAATGAAAATTCAGTCATCATTTACACAACCTCCTTTTCTGTTGAGCACAAAAGAAGATACTGTATGGGCAACCAAACAGTTGATGATAGCCATTGAGCTGGTCCATAGTGTAGAAAACTTTCACAGTATGAAAAAAAAATACTATGGGAGTCAATGGCTACCGGTAACCAAACAGTCGGCAGTAGCTATTCACTTCCACAGCGCTAAAAAAAAAAAAAAATCTATGGAAGTCAAAGACTACCAGTAACCAAACAGTTGATGGTAGCCATTGACTTTCACATTATGAAAGAAATACTGTGGGAGTCAATGGCTACTGTATCCAAATAGTTAAGGGTAGTTAGACTTCCACAACATGAAAAAAATATATACTATGGAAGTCAATGGCTTTCAGTAATTAAACAGTTGATGGTAGCCACTGACTTCCATAGCATGGAAAAAAATACTATGGAAGTCAATGGCTACTCGTAACCAAACAGTCAACAACAGCCATTGACTTCCACAGCATGAAAAAATACTCTAGAACTCAATAGCTACTGGCAACCAAACAGTCGGCGGTAGCCATTAACTTCCACAGCATGGAAAAAATACTATGGCAGTCAATAGCTACTCGTAACCAAACAGTCAAAAACAGCCATTGACTTCCACAGCATGGAAAAAAAATACTTTGGAAGTCAATGGCTACCAGTAAACAAACAGTTGATGGTAGCCACTGACTTCTACAACATGGAAGGCTACCAGGCTCAAAGGCTACCAGTAACCAGCCAGAAGCAACTGTTTGGTTCATTCTCCGAAACATTGACTTTCTTTAAAATATCTTCATTTATAATTAACATAAGAAATAAACGAATACAGGTTTGGAACGATTTTCATTTCTGAGTTAACTATCCCAGTAAGTCCTACTTTATGCCTCAGGCATATTTCTATACCTTCATAAGTTTTGTGAAGTACTTCTTAAAGCATCTTTATTTTCAACCACATAAAAGCATCAGAATCACGCAGCACTTTTCTACAGGAGCTATAGTAGAAAACCTCCAGTGAGAAAACTTTGTTCAGAAACAACGTAAATGCAGTCATCAATGACAAATTTGTGAAGAGAGTTTTACAGAGATGATGTGACCATTTTCATTCACAAACACAACAAAAGACACAAACAGCTAAGACACAAACAACTAAAAAGCATCAGTTCTCCTGACTCATCACAAGAACTAATCTGTGTTTGGCCTTCACTTACCTTCTGCTCCTGGACAATTACAGAAGCTTATCTCTAATCCCACAATTGCAGTTCAGATGTTTGGCCTTCTGTATTTCTTATTTGGAGGTCAAATACCAAAATCAAGAGAAAGTGAAACAGCTGAAGACCCAGACATGCTGGTCTGAGCATGGTGCTCTGTTTGTCCCAGGCATTGTGATCAGAGCTGTTTGTCCAATAAAAAGACAAACAATGACATTCCGTTGCTTGCAACTGTATTCAGGGCTCAACCTCACAAAAGTACAGCAGGGCTCCGAGATATCTCACTTTAAAGATAACAGCCTGCAGTTTGCAGTGGTATGTGGATCAATTTTACTATATCTTCCATACACATACACACACATCCACCTGTGGTCTTGATTCTTACCTACACTTGTCTGCCCCGCTGTCAGCCCTGTGAAAAAAAAAATAAAAAAATCAGTTTAAGATGCATGTAGTGTTGTTTTTGGCGGCCGATTTTAATTTTAGTTTTAGTCTAGTCTTTGTGTGAAGCTGTCATTTTAGTTTTTATTAGTTTTAGTCACGTTCATATTCTTTTTAGTCTAGTCAAGTTTTAGTCGACTAAAAGTCTGAGCATTTTAGTCTTATTTTAGTCAGAATTACCCATGACTATTTTCGTCTAGTTTTAGTCGACGAAAACTGATGACATTTAGTCAATTTTTTGTCAATGAAAACTGTATTTTAGTCTATTTATAGTAATGCAATTTTATTTAACCCAGTCAAAATAGTAGAAGTAGAAGTATAGACGAAACCAATGTTTTCTGATTCAAATAACACGAACCCCTTGCACAGGATTCAAGTGTCATTCACTTCTTTATTAAGAATAAATCATAATACGAATAAATATGTACGTGTAGTTTTGTGCATGTTCATTTTCTAGTAATTCCCGCTTCAAACGCACTTCTAATAATATTAGTCAATTTAACAATATCCTTAATTTATTTGATCCTCTATGGCTACACAAATCATGCTTGTACTTTTATAAGTTTTTTTTACCAATTAATTAATTTGTGTAAGTAAAATATTTCTTATGGTTTTCGTAGCACACATTGATTCATTTTATGAAACTGTCCAAAAATCGCTTTGACATCTAGGACGCAAAAGAAACTTTTTCCACCTTTGACCACAAGATGTCATTAGTGTGCAACGTGTTGAAAAGCTTCGAGTAATGAAGCTTTTTAGATCCAGTTGAGGGGAACGCTTTGGTGCTGGAAAGCTTAATTTTCCCATCACTACTAAAAAGTATGAAAAAATGTATGAGTCGTTTCTTCTTTTTCTCCCAAAGACGAACCACAGCTGACCAGCCATCGGTCCCTTTCTCTGTGTCAAACCTAACTTTGTTTGTAGCCGCGAGTGTGGCTTGAGAAAGTGACGTCGCCTGTGGTTTAGGCTAGAAGGGATAAGGCTCTGGCTACTGGGCATGCGCACATCAATCTAACGTTATAACATTTCGTTTCGTCTCGTTTTCGTCGCCGAAAATGAAGAGACATTTTAGCATAGTTTTTATTTTGTAAACCACATTTAGTCTCGTTTTTATTCGTCAAAGATATTGCATTATACATTTTGTTATAGTCATCGTCACATGACCAGCATTTTCGTTTCGTTTCGTCTCGTTTTCCTCATGTGATAAAGGTTCGTTGACGACCATATTTAGTCATAATTTTCGTTGACGAAAGCAACACTAGATGCATGTTAAAACTAGTATACACTACAGAACTTTTCACCAGATTATTGTTCCAAACTTCAGTCTGGTGGCTGTCAGAGTTTTCAAATGCTTTTATTTTCATCAAATCAACCCTGACTCTTTAATCCATTTTTATGTTTTCCATGCTTGTTAAAGCCGCTGAGTTGAACATTAGTGGAAAGCATTATGTAAGGATATCTCTTTGCACCCTAAGCTCGCTGGTGTTCTGATCGGCTGAGCAGCTCTGCGCATCAGTTCATTTATTAAAACTGACCTTAACTATTGACGTTTCTGATAAGTACAGTACATGCAGACACACGGTGTTCTCACCTGTCCTCACGGATGAAGGGAGTCAGGAAGCGACTGGAATCATCTTCATGGCTGCTCTGCTGGCTGCTCTGTTGACTACTCTGCTGACTGCTGGAAAACAGCCATATTGATAAATGTCAATCAACCTGTCGTGACAATATTAAACATGTTTGCGTAACTACTCTGCTTTCCTCAAAAGTTTGGGGTTTGTTTTTGAAAGAAGTCTCTTATGGTCACGAAAGCAGCATTTATGTAACCAAAATCACACTAAAAACTGTAATGTTGTTAAATATTACTAGTAAAAGAAACAGTTTTCTGTTTGAGAACATTGTTAAATGTAATTTATTTCTTTGATGAATTTTCAGCATTATTACTCCAGTTTTCAGAGTCACATGATTCTTTATAAATCATCCTATCATCAATTTGATGATACAGAGTTAAAAAAAAAATACCTGAATAAGATATTTCACATAAAAGACATTTACACGTAGTACACAAGAGAAAATAATAGTTAAATTTATAAAAATGACCCCTGTTCAAAAGTTTACATACACTTGATTCTTAATACTGTGTTGTTACCTGAATGATCCACAGCTGTTTTTTTTTTTTTTTTGTTTCGTGATAGTTCATCATTCCCTTGAACAGTTACACTGCCTGCTTTTTTCAGAAAAATCCTTCAGGTCCCACAAATTCTTTGGTTTTTCAGCATTTTTGTGTATTTGAACCTTTTCCAACAATGACTGTATGATTTCAAAATCCATTTTTTCACATTGAGGACAACTACATTACAGAAGGTTCAAACACTCACCGATGCTTCAGAAGGAAAAATGATGCATTAAGAGCCAGGGGTGAAAACTTTTGAACAGACTGAGGATGTGTACATTTTTCTTATTTAGCGTAAATATAAAAATATAAATAATATTTTATTTCATCTAGTACTGCCCTTCAGAGGCTACAGAAAATACTTACATGTTACCAGAAGACAACATCAGTTAAATTTACCCTATTCTTAAATTTAAAATGTTTTTACCCCCTGGCTCTTGATACATTGTGTTTCCTTCTGAAGCATCAGTGAGCGTTTGAACCTTCTGTAATAGTTGCATATGAGTCCCTCAGTTGTCCTCAGTGTGAAAAGATGGATCTCAAAATCATACAGTCATTGTTGGAAAGGGTTCAAATACACAAAAATGCTAAAAAAAAAAAAAAAAAACATAACAAAGAATTTGTGGGACCTGAAGGATCACCTTTGATTAATTTAATGCATCCTTGCTTAATAAGTGTTAATTTTTTTAGAAAAAGAAATCCTGACCCTACCCTTTTGATGGTTTTGCAAAATACAAATTATTATAAATTGTAATGTATGTTATAAAATGGCTATAAATGAGTAGCGGTCAGTTGCATGTGGTATTTTTTCTTCGATAAATGTGTCCTTATGATTTGGCCACAAGAGGGTGCAATCACACACAGACAGCATTAAAAGCACACAATCCCACAAATAAATGAAACATCCAAAGTCACACATGTGCTCTAACTATTGAAAAAAACAAACAGTGCTTTACATGCTTTATTTATAGGTTTCTGAAATCATCCAATTTCAAGCTATTTAGATGAAAATTATCCATTGAGCATATGTATTAATCATTCATTTCTCATTTCCACTGTCTGTTGTTCTCATTAGCTGTAAAACAAAAAAGCTTGGCTGTTCTTTGGTCATTATTACACTAATATTGTTTCTTCTCTTTAAATAAAATAGACACATTTCCCATTTATAGTAAATGTAAATAAACCAGCATCAAGTCACATAGCGTTTTTTTTTTTTTACTTTATTAGAGTTTCAGTGATCAAATGTTTAAGTATTTTTCCTTTCTGTCAATGTTTTGGTTATAAATTTCTGCCTTTTTCTCTTGGTCCCCAAATTTCAGTGTTTTTTTTTTTGTATAGCTATTATCATTATGACATAAAAAAAAGTTTAAATCCATTGGCTGGTGCCACAAAAAAAATTAAAGGCTATCTCTTGAACTTCCATTTACCTTTTTATAAAAATGTTTTTTTTTTGGCATTTTGATTACAATTTGTATAACCAGAGTTTTAGTACAAATATCATAAAGTGTAGCAAAACCTGTTAATTTGTGGTTACCATAGTTTAACTATATATAACCATGGTTTTTGTTTTTTAGTGAAAACATGGTTAATTTTGGTAAGGGTTGTATTGTTGTTAGCCTAAGCTCCCTCTAAACTTGTTATAAAACAATGTGAATATTTGTCTGCTAAGTTCCTTTACAACATATCATTTTGTTAATTTTGCAGCAAACTGACTGCTATTGATAATATTTGCAAGCAGTTTAATGTTTAACTAAGTAAACAAAGACAAAACTACATAGTCAATTTGCAGATGTATCTGACCTGTAAATGAAGTCCTGAACAGGACAGTTTTGCCCCTCTGCTCCACCTGAGCGCTCCAGACAGTCTATGGTCTTGCATTTATTTGGCAGACGCACGGATGGGTGGAGCGTGTGCGAGGCGAATGGCGAATTTGGAAATAATGACTTTAATACATTCGGCAGGCAACAAAAACTACAACAACAATATATATGAAAATAAAATATAAATAAAAAAATGGCAGCGGGCCAAATTGGCTGCCAGGCCACCGGGAATTCTCCCGCTTCTCCCGATGGCCAGTCCGCCCCTGGTCTATTCTAGTATGAAGTACAAAAAGATCCCAATGGTCATGCTGGATCTCCACGTTCCATCAGTTGCAGGGATTTATTGTTGAGCGACACGCTCAGGTGCGCACAGGTATTTGCTTGTGGTGACTGGGAGCTGCGTATCTGACAGGAAACTCATATCTGCAATTCAAACTATGCAGGCAAATTTCTTATTTATGGTCAATTGGCCTGACAGCATTTGACCCGTGTGGGCGAATCTTGTTTGCTTAAAACACCGGCGATTTAGCCTCCATCTAAATGCGTGTTTATGCGCACATGCCTGAGGGTCTGGACTTTTCTCAGAATGGGTCCTTACATATAACTTCCCCGCTAAGAGCAGATTGAGGCTTGTCGTGGCCTGGAAAGCTTCTGAATCATTCATGACAGTTGCCTGTCTGACACTTTGTGTGTGTTTTAACTGCTGCTGAAACAAAACCCCAGTGCTTTCAGGCCAACGGCACAGACTGACGTCAGACTAGGAACCCACTGGTCTACAGCGTGCTTGTTAAAAAGGCGGCCCATGAGCCAAATTCAGCCCGTTTGATGATGAAAATACATTTGAAAAAATCCTGCATGTTTTTTGACCCACACGTCTGACTTCTTAACTAGTTCTTAAAGGGGTCATCGGATGCCCATTTTCCACAAGTTGATATGATTCTTTAGGGTCTTAATGAGAAGTCTATAACATACTTTGGTTAAAATTTCTCAATGGTAGTGTAAAAAAAACACTCCTTTTACCTTGTTAAAATCAGACCTTTTTAGAGCAAGCAGTTCTGTTGCATGTTCCTTTAAATGCTAATGAGCTCTGCAGGCCCCGCCTCTCTCTGCCGTGGGATGACGAGCCGTAATGTTTACTTAAGCCGCATTTAGCTGCGAAATTTGCTAACTAGCACATTATTAAGAAAGGCCATTTCAAAGATGCATAAAAAAACTTATACGCACTTCTGCTGTGGTAAAGCTGCATCACGAAGGATTTGCACAAACATAGACGCATATGTAGATCAGAATTGGCACTTTTCTTTCAAAAACAAAAGTATTGTTCATCCTTAATGACCCAGTAAGCATTATATAATGCTTGTTAATTATTTGTAACCCTGGACCACAAAACCAGTCATGAGGGTCTTTTTTTTGTATTGATTAATAATATTAGACTGTAAATAAGATTTCCATTTATGTATGGTTTGTTAGTATAGGATAATATTTGGCCGAGATGCAACTATTTGAAAATCTGGAATCTGAGGGTGCAACAAAATCTAAATATCGCCTTTAAAGTTGTTCAAATGAAGTATTTAGCAATGCATGTTACTAATCAAAAATGAAGTTTTTATATATTTACAGTAGGAAATGTACTAAATATCTTTATGGAACATGATCTATACATGATCTATACTAATGATTTTTTTTTAGCATACAAGAAAAATTGATGATTTTGACCCATAAAATGTATTGTTGGCTATTGCTACAAATATACCCATGCTACTTAAGACTGATTTTGTGGTCCAGGGTGACATTTGTAGTGCATAATCATATGAATTACAAGTTTAATGACAGTTGTAAGCATTTTAATTTACAGGAAATAGTGATTTGTTATTCATTAGGTAATGTTTCAAAGGTACATTAGTAAATATTAACAAGCGCATTATTTATTATGTGAATATATATGACCTAATGATCAAGCAAGCATTATATAATCCTTGTTAATTATTTGTAACCATGGACTACAAAACCAGTCATAAGGGTCCATTTTTTGAAATGGAGATTAATTATTAAGCTTTCCCCTGATGTATGGCTGACAATATTGGCTGAGATGCAACTATTTGAAAATCTGGAATCTGAGGGTTCAAAAAAATCTAAATACTGAGAAAATCACCTTTAAAGTTGGTCAAATGAAGTTCTTAGCAATGCATATTACTAATCAAAAATTAAGTTTTGATATATTTACATTAGGACATTTACTAAATATCTTTATGGAACATGATCTTTACTTAATATCCTAATGATTTTGGGCATAAAAGAAAAATCGATAATTTTGGCTGGTGCTCAACTAGTTGTAGCTCAACCTATGTGTAGTATTATTATTATTGAGAACATTATATACAGAAAAAAGGTAGTCTGAGAATTATTATTTTTTTCTTTCTATCCAATGATTGTAAACATTAATTAGGATCGCCAGACAAGATATTTTAGCGGTAATGTGACCAAAAAATATTTAAGACCCATCAAATCTGAATTTAAGACTTTTTAAGGACCCTGAATGAGTATTTTATCTTTTTCTGTTTCTCATTTTGAATGTTTGTAATCCTAAGGAAAGTCGATTGACCAAGAACTCTTACTAGGCTAATACAATTTCGTAAGGATGTAAGTTTGAGTGTGCTACATTTTAACATTCTTTTGAGTTTATATTAGGCCTTTTATCTGATGCACATACTGTACATTTGATTCAGGTGTGTATATATTTTTTTACACATACACTTTAAATCTGTACTGTAAGGCTCTAACACCCACCTCACTCTTTGGTGAGCTTCAATTGTCAGTCATTCTGTTTTTACACCAGTATGTCACTGTTACACTGCCATCATGTCATTCAAGCCAATAATAGACAATGAAAACTGTCAGGTCTTGCTAGAATGGAATGACAAGTATTGTTATGCCACAAACATGTACTGTAGCTTTAGAAAATTGTACAGTGAAGAGGCACGAAAAGCTCTCAAATTAAGTTCTCAGCACTAAAATGCAAAATGCTTTGTGTTTGGATTGGGCGCACTGCATTTGGCATTCGTACTGTAAATCAAATGATGTAGACTGATGATTAAATGATGCCTATTCACCCATCAACCAACCACTGTGCAAAAACAAGACTTTTAAGCTTTGCTGTTTAATAGAAAATGTAGACATTTTGGAAAAGAGCACATCACCCTAATTCTGTCTCCCAGTAATGAGGGTTAAATGAACATGAAGTGAATGAAACTGCAAATGAAATAGCCAAGAGATAACAAAACAATAAGTGGAAGTCTTCTGCTTTAGCTACATTAGTGTCTCTCCATCACAGTTTCCTCTCATAGCACTGCTGAATCAGTGCAGTCACAGGAAACTAGGAACGCCAATGGGAAAACAGGTTAATCCTTAAATGCATACCACGGGTCTTTAGCAACCCGGGACGTCATTCACTGTTCTCTCCCTCCTTAACTTTTTTTTAAAGTTTGACTTTCTTAGTAATCCTTAATTTATTTATTATAAGCAATATGACAAGAAAAAAATTATCAAATATTAAAAATAATATTTTCTGATTATTTTTTTGTGAAAAGTGTATGTAAAAAGAGCCAGCTGCTGAATGTACTGTGGAAGTGGGCTCAATGTGGGCACATTGAATTGTTTCAAAAGGTAACAAAATATGCTTTATTTTATTCTTCTGTAATTGTTCCTAAAATATCAAGAGAGTTTTTTGCTATTGCAGAAGTTCCATCCATGCTGGATATATAGGTTCGGGTCACTAAAGACCCGAATATGTAATGATTGGCGAAACATTCATGCATTTAAAGGGGTCATCGGATGCCCATTTTTAGAAGTTGATATGATTCTATAGGGTCTTAATGAGAAGTCTATAACAAACTAATTTCTCAATAGTAGTCTAAAAAACACTCTTTTTACCTTGTCAAAATCAGTCTTTTTACAGTTTTTTTTTACAGACGCTAGGACACATTTCTCAATGCTTAGGTCACTTTTGCAAAACTCTTCACACAATTCTCCTAACCGACTTTCAGCTTGGCAAAGCAGTTCATTTCACATTCAAAATGCACTACAACTACCAAAACACTTTATTCAGGTCTCAAATAAACTCAAAACAATGAGCTAAAAAACACTAACAACATGTAGCATTACACAGTGTTTTCTTGTGTAAAACAAGGACACATCTCTGTTTATACTGTATATGTTACTGGAATGAATCAGACATGATGCAGAATTCATCAATATTTTATGTTGTTTATTTATTTGTATTTTTTTGCACTAAGTAATTCCAAAATACAAGAATTTGTATACACACCATCCACTGATACAGATCCAGTAATGCTAATCTACTCGCATTTTTAGATTTGAAATATGTTTCAATAAAATATCGCTGTTGAATTTTGCTGTCTTATTCAGTTTTGCATTACGTTATTGTTTTGAACATAAGTTTAACAGTTTTGAAAACAGTATGTAAGCATGTGCAAAATGTCCTGTACGTACAAAGATTTTTGGCAGTTGTTGTGTCTGAGTGAGAAAAGAATTCATGAAATTTGAGAGATGTAGTCATTGAATGCATTTTGTGCCAAAACAATGATAATTGATCCTCAGTTTAGCCCACATAGACTTCTGTTGTGCTCACCGTGTGAAGAGTTTTGCAAAAGTGACCTAAGTATTGAGAAATGTGTCCTAGCGTCTGTAAAAAACCGTAAGAGCGAGCTATTCTGTTGCATGCATCTTCAATTGCTAATGAGCTCTGCTGGCCCCGCCTCTCTCTGCAATAGGATGACGAGCCGTAATGTTTACTTAGCCGAATTTAGCCACGATTAGCACATTACTAAGAAAGGCCATTTGCAAAGATGCATAAAACCTCTTATACTCACTTCTGCTGTGGATGAAGCTGCATCACAAATGATTCGCACGAACATTCTAATTCTAATATTCTAATATGTGACCCTGGACCACAAAACCAGTCTTAAGTCGCTGGGGTATATTTGTAGCAATAGCCAAAAATACATTGCATGGGTCAAAATTTTTTATTTTTCTTTTATGCCAAAAATCATTAAGAAATTAAGTAAAGTTCATGTTCCATGAAGATTTTTTGTAAAATTCCAACTGTAAACCTATCAAAATGTAATTTTTGATTTGTAATATGCATTGTTAAGAACCTAATTTGGACAACTTTAAAGGTGATTTTCTCAGTCTTTTTGATTTTTTTGCATCCTCAGATTTCTGATTTCAAATGGATGTATCTCGGCCAAATATTGTCCTATCCTAACAAACCATACATCAATAGAAAGCTTATTTATTGATCTTTCATATGATGTATAAATCTCAGTTTTGTCAAATTTAACCTTATGACTGGTTTTGTGGTCCAGGGTCACATATATAGATCAGCATCTGCAATTTTCTTTCAAAAACGAAAGTAACGTTAATCCTCTGTGTCTTTAGCAGCTCAGATGTCTGGAGTAAATGACGACTGCTATGTTCGTTATTACATCCAACAACAGAACACCTCAATCACTCAATCAGAGACATTCTTGTCTTCCCCTGCACCTGAGTCACACAATGGCGATCGGAGTCGACAAAATGGCAATCGGTGACTGTTTCAGCTCGGTGAGGGTGGGTCTAAGGTAAGGCGCTCATGTCAATCAACTATCGTGGAAGTGGCCTCTGTCGGTGTCGTCACACCGGCAAGAAGCTGAAAATGACCTGATTTTAAAAAGAGGATATTAGAAAAAAATCAAATCAGCAATATTAGAATATAAGCATATTAGAATAATTTATAAAGGATCATGTGACACTGAGACTGCTGAAAATTCCACTTTGCCATCACAGAAATAAATTACATTTTAAAACATATTCGCATAGAAAATGGTTATTTTAAATAGTACTAATATTCCACATTTTTACTGTTAATATTCCACAATTTTACTGTTTTTACTGTATTTATAATCGAATAAATGCAGCCTTGGTAAGCATGTCTTTTAGAAATCTTACAGACTCAATACTTTGAACTGGGGATGCACCGAATGTTTTCTGAAATTATTCGGCCGAAAATAACAGTGTTCAAATAAGCAAAAAAAGCTGAATGAATGATACCAAACAATGACGTCACGTGATCAAATAGAGGCGCGCACTAATGCAGCAAACATTTCGGCAGTGTGGAAGCATTTAAAGCTGAGAAAGTCTGAGAAAGACGCAAAGCGCGAGAGAAATTTGCTTGATGAGAATCATTCATAAATCTGCTGCTGTCAGCAAAAAGTAGTACTGAGGTCTTCTTGCAGGTTTCCGCCAAAATAAAAGTCAACATACATAAATGTTAGTATTGTAATTTTACTGTTGCTCTGTAAAATAAAATTTAAAAAGTAACAAAAAATGATACCAATCATTACAACAGCTCTATTAATACATTTATAATGACATTCTCCTTTGCGCAGCAAGGCTGCATTCATTCATACATTGTAAAACACATGCCTGATTCAAGAAGGGGGTCTTATAAATGGCCAAAGAATATTATTTTACTAACTTATTAATTTTAAGTTAAATTGTGCTTTGTTGGTAGGCTATAATGTCTACTATAATGTTAAAAATGCAAGACAAAACTGTAAAAAGCAAATATTGGCTATTTAATTTATGCAATGGTGAAAAAAAGGCAAAATATATTGTGGGAACCTTCGGCCCAGTGTGTAATTCAGGCTTTCCCACAGACTTTAACCGTGCATTATGAGAACAATTTTACACCTACTCCCCTCATGCAGCAAAAAAACAACAACTCTTATGTCTGAAATATTAACAACATCCACAGAGTCTCTCAGCTGGACTTATAAGTTCCCCACATCTTAAAATAGCACCAGAAGCTCTTATCACAGAAAGGCAGACTGTGAAAGGTCTAGATGCATCTCAGCAGCATGAGAAACCCTACCAGATGAGACATTGCACACACAAGCCCAGATAAGAGACCTTACTGCACCCAGACTTAGTCAGAACAACACACAAAGATGAGGAAAGCAAGCAAAATATAAGAATGAATACCTTCACTACTGTGCCAATATATTGGCTGTAAACAAGCACAAATTCTGTCTTTTCTCCAAAAGATGTCTTACTTTTTCATGCTATTACAATAAATAAGGACTAAAGCCATCAAGCTTTAAAATGGATGCTAAAGCAGCATAAATGCGGTTTATATGCTACACTTCATTTGGTAAACGTTGCAGAATCTGAGTTTAAATTGCTACTTTTTGCATGGATGAGCAAATGATCTGAACTACCAGCTGCTAAACATCAAGTCTCAGACACCAGCAAACAAAATCTTAGGCACTTCAAAAACACCAAATTCAGCCTTTGTTTCCACCTTTCTGCTGGATGGATAATGAATGCAGTCTTATTTGGCATCACGGCAGCTACTGAGTTTCTTAAGCACGGCTGACACTTCAAAGAGGAAAGTGTCAGTATACATAGGCGGCAGATTAATAGTTAAACAGTTTGCTATGTTCAACATTAAGCTACATAACAAACTCACCACAGGCTTTGCGAAGTGAAAGAATAGAGATCTTGACAAGTTATGGTTTCGATTTAGACAGGTGAACAGCTTGGGAATTGCTTAACTGCTGTGGCTAAAAAAACTAGAGAGCATTCACAGATGGTTTCAGCATGGGTGCAATAAAATCTGTCATTGACAGAGCAATGCAGTGTTATCTTAAAGGGGTCATCAGATGCAGAACTCACTTTCACATGTTGTTTGAACATTAATGTGTGTAGGCAGTTTGTGTACACAACCACCCTACAATGATAAAAAATCCACCCAATCCTTTTTAAAATCAGGTCATTCTCATCTTCTTGTCGGTGTGACAACAAATCGCCATTGTGTCGACTCAGGTGCAGGGGAAGACAAAAATGTCTCAGATTGAGCGATTGAGGTGTTCTGTTGTTGGATGTAATAATGAACATAGCAGTCGTCATTTATTCCTGACATCTGAGCTGCTGAAGACGCAGAGGATTAACATTGCTTTCGTTTTTTAAAAGAAAGCGCCAATCCCGATTTACATATGCGTCTATGTTTGGCCAAATCATTTGTGATGCAGCTTCACTCACAGCAGAAGTGAGTATAAGGGTTTTTAATGCATCTTTGCAAATGGTCTTTCTTAATAATGTGCTGGTTAGCAAGTTTCGCAGCTAAACGCAGCTAAATGTGGCTAAAGTAAACATTACGGCTCGTCATCCCATGGCAGAGAGGGGCGGGGCGAGCAGAGCTCATTAGCATTTAAAGGAACATGCAACAGAACAGCATGCTATAAAAAGGGCTGATTTTGACATGGTAAAAAGAGTGGGGTTTTTTTACACTACCACTGAGAAATTATAACCAAAGTATGTTATAGACTTCTTATTAAGACCCTAAAGAATCATATCAACTGTGGGCAAAAAATGGGCATCCAATGGCCCCTTTAAAGGGACAGTTCACCAAAAATGAAAAATCTGTCATTTATTTACAGTTGGCAGAAGCCATTGACTTATAAAGAAGAAAAATACTATGGAAGTCAATGGCTAGCAGCATCTGCTACCAACATTCTTCAAAATATCCTCTTTTGCGTTTAGCAAAGACATGTTTCTCTTTTTTAATTTTTCTCTGTAATATTTTTGTACTAGCAGGTGCAGGACACTATAGTTCATTTATGTAAGTGAGGAAAGAAAAATAAAGTAAACTGTAACATATTATACCCCAAAAATATTCATACAATGGACTACCAGTAAATTTGCTAAACATTTGGGAGCAAAAATTTGATTTGACATTTATTTTTTGATCTGACCATGTTTTGTCATAGAAACCTGTAGATCCATGATAAATGATGCATTCATTAAGGTACAACTTAAAAATGAAACTGATGCTAATATAAAGAATTATGAGTAATACCATATTTGCTAAAAACAACAACAACAACAACAACAACAACAACAAAAACACCATATGGAAAAAAGACAACTGACATTAACAGGAAAAACCTGTTATTTGGACTGTTATTTATGTAACACTTTGCGTGTTACAGTGTGATTTTCTCAGATTATTTCAAGAGCAAAATGTGTGTGTTTTGCTATACAGTAATCCAATGATTTACATTACCTTTATGCATTTGGCAGACACGTTTTTCTGAAGCATCATTTATGAAATGCACTAGCGTTGTGCTACAGGAACTCTCAGTTTAAAAGAATATACTCAACCGACCAAATCAGTCTCAAAACCTCTTACGTGTAATAACTCGCATTTTGCTTCATCAATAATTGACAGAAGAGATTAAAAACTAGCATGTATTATATAACCGTACAGCTGTGCATCTGCCATTCAACCCTTTTCAAATCACGTGTCTATGTCCCATCTCTACAAAAAGAATAAAACATTGATGATACTTATATTATAATCAAACGTGTTATGTCTTAATGATCATATTTAATGTACTGATTCTAGTAAATCACTAATTTAAAACTCAAGGCTGATTCATCAAATCATCTAACAGATGTATTAACAACGGGTGCTAACAAAAGCTGAATGTTTTAGTTCTTTACTAGCTGCCAGAATGTTGAAGTCACCCTCTTCACATTCCTGTAACTCCACATTGCTGAAAAATAACAGAACACTTCACTGTAAGAAGCCAGTCTGGCGTAAAATTCATATCCACAGCATAAACAGTGCAAGGTGATGATTTGTGTATCTCTAACAGTGATGCCTGTTAGGGCCTGTTTCACAAAAGACAATGAACAAAATATAATGAACAGAAACATTAAACTGAAATAAGAATAACGGGTTGTTGATGTAGTTTTCTTCTGGCTTCCCAGTCTAAAGGTCAGTGAGCACAAAGCAGGGTCTCGTGTTTCCAGTGTTCAACCATATTAACATGATCTGATCTTACATCATGTGGTTAATATGAAACCGTGAGGGCTTGTTTGGCGGTCTTGACTTGAATTTTGCTCAAATCTGCTGTAATTAACAAACACAAAGAACAACAACAAATGTACAGATTTTTCTACAAATGTAAAAAAGTTTACATACACCTTGCATAATCTGCAAAATGTTAATTTTATCAAAATAAGAGGGATCAGACAAAATGCATGTTATTTTTATATTTAGTACTGACCTGAGTAAGATATTTCCCATAAGAGATGTTCACATATAGCCCACAAGAGAAAATAATAGTTGAAAAACGACCCCGTTCAAAAGTATACATACACTTGAATCTGAATACTGTGTTGTTACCTGAATGATCTACAGCTGTTTTTTTGTTTAGTTATAGAGTCCCTTGTTTGTCCTTAATAGTTAAACTGCCTGCTGTACTTCAAAAATCCTTCGAGTCCCACAAATTCTTTGGTTTTTCAGCATTTACTTTTTTTTGTGCATTTGAACCCTTTCCAACAATGACTGTATGATTTTGAGATCCATCTTTTCACGCTGAGGACAACTGAGGGACTCACATGCAGCTATTACAGAAGGTTCAAACACTCACTGATGCTTCAGAAGGAAAAATAATGCATTAAGAGCCGGGGGTGAAAACTTTTTGAATTTGAAGATCAGGGTAAATGTAACTTATTTTGTCTTCTGGGAAACATGCAAGTATCTTCTGTGGTTTCTGAAGGGCAGTACTAAATGAAATAAACATGATATTTAGGCAAAATAAGAAAAATGTAGACATGTACATTTTGTTCAAAAGTTTACACCCCTGCTCTCCTGAACCTTCTGTAATAGTTGCATGAGTCCCTCAGCTGTGGGTCATATAGGTAACAACACAATATTAAGAATGAAAACTTTTGAATGGGGTCATTTTTAAAAGTTTTACTATTATTTTCTCTTATGGACTATGTGTAAACATCTTTCATGTGAAATATCTTATTCAGGTCAGTACTAAATAAAACAAACATGCATTTTGCATTTACGATTCCTCTTATTTTGGTAAAATAATTAACATTTTCCAGATTCTACAAGGTGTATGTAAACTTTTGACTTCAAATTTAACCCAATAACAGCTTAAATACGATCAAATGAAAATGGCCTAGCAAACTAGCATTAGCTTTTGATGGTGACATTAAAATAAAACTAACTAATGAAAAAAGCTGCATAATTACTGATGACATTGTAAATTAATCAATATATGCAGAGTTGCATCTGTGACTTTGTGATTGCACATCAGTTGAATTCTACATTAAATGCACCAAGTTTCACCGCACCTACACTGTACGCAAGGCACATCACAACGAAATTGCTCATATTATAATCAGCAAAACTGTCTGCACTGAAATTGCCCAATTTCAACACACTGCAGCGTCCAGTACTACCAGTAACTTCTTTACACCACACTTTTTTAACTCTCTTTAATGCATTTTCTTCTATACTTAAAGAAGACCTGGTTTTAAAATCGTATGAGCTTTAAAAGGACAACTCCTTCACACAGGCAACACAGACTTTGTAATTCAATTTGTTTGCCTCTCATTGTTTTAAATGAGCCACAAAATTCAATTCGTACCACTAAATTACATTACAGGTTCTCCTGTAAAGAAACATTTATTAGTGTCCATTTAGCAGTCCTGTTTTGTTCAAAGCAATGTAAAGCACAATGTACAAGAGACCCTGGATGCACATTTTCTGCCTAGAACTGATTCTACTATGTTGCACTATGGGGCCCGGCTTGCATATGAAACATTATACGAAATGATGCAAATCATCAGAGGCAAATATTGATTTTAACATCTAAGCCAAATCAGTTGCATCAAGCGACGTAGAGAATGTAACTCCACTGACTCTCTTTTATCTGATGCAATTTATATGCTATTTGAGTTATCACTTTCGGTTCATACTATATAAGACCCTGTACCTAGTACTCTATCCTGGCTGAATGCTACTCATGAGACCCCCAAAATTAATCTCACTGATGTTGCTTTCTCATTTGGACAGGCATTGCAGGTTATTTGGTTTATTATCTCATTTTTTTAGTGAGTTGCCATTTAATAAGACAGATAATCTAATGTCGGGAGCTCATTATCATTAATAAACCACAACAAAGTGACCTAGAACCGCCACTGGCCAAACCTTTATTACATCCAGCAAGTTAACTTTCAGTTCAACAGTCAGTGTGCTCTCTGCAGCCACTTAACAAGATAATTCATCCCTAAACCACAAAATAAAATGTATAAATAAAGTCAAAAATATGATTTTAAATAAACACCTAAAAAAGCATAACATATATATTTTTTTAATATTCAGTTGTCATTATTATTGCCTATGAAATAGAAGGCTGCAGAGATTATACGCATATTTTTGTAGGCCATCAAGTTAGCATTTTAGCACTTCTGGTTCCACAATTTTTAAATTATTTATTTATTTATTTATTGAAGAGTCTGTGGTATACACAAGTTCAAGATATGTTTATGTTTTTATTCTGTGACATACAATACAGTTAAGGTCAAAAGTTTACATCCCCCTTTCAGAATCTGCAAAATGTTAATTATTTTACCAAAACAGAAGGGATCATACAAAATGCATGTTATGTTTGACTGACTTCCCATAAAAGACATTTACAGCTGTTTTATTTTTATTTTTATTTTGTTGTTGTTAGTGATAGTTGTTCATGAGTCCCTTGTTCGTCCTGAACAGTTAAACTGCTTGCTGTTCTTCAGAAAAAATCCTTCAGGTCACACAAATTCTTTGGTTTTCCAGCATTTTTGTGTATTCAAAACCTTTTCAACAATGACTGTATGATTTTAAGATTCATCTTTTCACAATGAGGACAACTGAGGGACACATATGCAACTATTACAGAAGGTTCAAACAACCTTTAAAAAATTATGCATTTAGAGCTGGGGGTGAAAACTTTTAAACAGAATGAAGATGTGTAAATTTTTCTTATTTTGCCTATTTTTTCAGTTAGTATTGCCCTTCAGAGGCTACAGAAGATACTTACATTACTGAAAACAAAATAAGTTAAATTTACCCAGATCTTCAAATTCAAAAAGTTTTCACCCCAGACTCTTAATACTTGCATATGAGTCCCTCAGTTGTCTTTAGTGTGAAAAGATGGATCTCAAAATCATACAGTCATTGTCATCATTCAGGTAACAACACAGTATTAAGAATCACGTTTATATAATCTTTTGAACAGGGTCATTTTTATAAATTCAACTATTATCTTCTCTTGTGGACTATATGTAAACATCTTCTGTGTGAAATATCTTATTCAGGTCAGTACTAAATAATACCATTCATTTTGTAAGATCCCTCTTATTTTGCTAAAATGATTAACATTTTGCAGATTCTGAAAGGGGGATGTAAACTTTTGACCTCAACTGTACATTAGTAGGATGTTTTACAAAGCTTTTACTTGAAAATAGAAGTTGCTAACAAATGGCAAAATGGGAATACAGAGGTTGTTGGTGACATTAAACGTCATTATGCAAACAGATAAACTCATCTACTTACCAGTCACTAGCCTATTGTGTTTATGTAATATAATCATGTTTTTAATCATTATTCTAAGCGACTGTTCACACAGAACACATTTTCCACTACTTTTCTATTGTTTTTCTATGTAAACAGATGCTAAGCAGATGTGTTTGACCATTGGGTAATATTACGCAATGCCTCACATTGTACAGCGATCTGTAAACATGGCAATCAAGTTCAAATAAGTTTTTTTTTTTTATGTGTCATGAGACTTACCATTTTTATTTACTATTTAGTCCCAAGGAGTATTGAAATAGTACACTTAAAAGTATACTACTCAGGGATGCAAACAGAGGTATGGTCAAAAAGGAGTGAGATTATCGAAGCCCGTGCCCCCGCAGCAAATATCATATATTTTCGTTTATAGTCGTTTCCCGCTTCATTTCGATCTCTTTACTTAACATTCTACATGTAAATGATACTGTAAATGCTCGACATATGACTGTGATTTTTACTGGAATGCAGTTTAAAGGTTGAATTTAACATTTATTTTATTTTGTTTCATCTAATTAATAGACTAGCCTATTTAAACACTAGTGTTTCACTGAGGTTTCAATGAATCGTTGTAGTTTCATTTGTAAATGAAAACAGCTTATTTATCGTCACACATGGGCATAAATACTAATAAATATATAATATATAAATAAATAATAATAATAACAATATGGAAAGAACTATCAGTTAATAGAACGATGGATCAATGTCTTGTAGGCCTATTTTATTTGATGTACTGTGACAATAAAATTATTTACAAATGAAACTACGTGAATAATTCACTCGTCATTGAACTACTATATATTTATAGGCTAGACTATTAATTAGAAGAAACAAAATCAAATATATGTTAAATTCAACCTTTAAACTGCATTCCAGTAAAAATCACAGTCATATAGCATAATCAAAGCTTTATTGTCAATCATTTACAGTATCATTTACATTCAAACTTTAAGTAAGGAGATCGAAATGAAAGGAAAAATAACGAATATAAACGAATGATACAAATATTACAGAAAAAAGAGGGTCATTTAATGAACTTACAAGACTGTGGGATGCATAAAATGTTTATTGTGGGCTTATTTTATTTAATGTACTTTATGTAATATTTATTATTAACTTATTTTGAATGCTGTCTACATCGCGCACAGACTAGCACAGACCGCTTCGGCATCCGCCAAAAGGCATGCCGTTTGCATCCCTGACTACTAGTACACTGATATTTGTATGCTTACTACATGAAGTATACATTTACTTATTTACTTAAAGGAGTAGTTCTATTTCAGAATAACAATTTACAGATAATTTTCTCACCCCCTTGTCATCCAAGATGTTTGTCTTTTTTTCTTCAGTCGTCAAGAAATTACATAAAGTCGGGAACACGCACTACAAGCCCTAGTGCTGGACGAGTTTCAGTGCTTAAAAGGTATGTAAAAATATATTTTTCTAAGAAAATGACCGAACGTTTCGGTAGACAAGACCCTTCTTTGTCGGCTGGGATTGTTTACAGCCATTTGAAGCTGCATTTAAACTGCATTTAAACGGCATTTTGAAGATTCAAAAATCGGGGCACCATTTAAGTCCATTATATGGAGAAATTTCCAGAAATGTTTATCTCAAAAAACATAATTTCTTGACGACTGAAGAAAAAAAGACATAAATATCTTGGATGACAAGGGGGTGAGTAAATTATCTGTTAATTGTTGTTCTGAAAGTGGACTACTCCTTTAAGTATACTTAATATAATAAACTTGAAGTATACCTCTTTTTGGTAAGGAGTCAGAAACCTAATGTTGGTGGTGTTGAAGTGATGTGACCATGGTGTAGCGTGTTTATAGCCTACGTTTAGCTTTTTACGCCTGCCAATTGTATTTATGCTGCAAAATTTGTAAAAGTTGTGAAGATTATCATGATGAAAAAAATGTGTAAGAATCATAAACTTTTGGCCTACAAAAATACCCAATAACCACAGCACTCTACTAGAGCTAAGCCCACTCCAGCTGGTATCTTCCAAACACTTAATGTCAGTGAATTTTGGGCAAACTATCCCAATACAGGGTATATGCAAGAATCCTAAAGGTAATTTCAATACCTTTTTAAGACTTTTTAAAGACTTTCTCAGAATATTTTAAAGGAACACTTTTTTTGGAAATAGGCTCATTCTCCAACTCCCCCCGAGTTAATAAGTTGATTTTTACCGTTTTGAAATCCATTCAGCCGTTCTTAGCATAGATCATAGAATCCTATTAGACCAATAGCATCGCGTTCAAAAATGACCAACGAGTTTCGATATTTGTTGTATTTAAAACTTGACTCTTCTGTAGTTATATCGTGTACTAAGACCAGCGGAAAATGTAAAGCTGCGATTTTTGCTGCCGTAATATGGCCGAAGCAGGCAGAGTATTATCAGAAATGAGTTCCCAGCTAGTTTAGCATTTTACTGCTCCTGCTTTGTCCATATTACGGCAGCAAACTTCCTTGACTATTACGCCGGAATGGGAGTGTAGTTCCTAATCTTATCAGCCTAGAAAATCGCAGCTTTGCATTTCCACCGGTATTAGTACACGATACAACTACAGAAGAGTCAAGTTTTAAAATACAACAAATATGGAAACTCGTTGGTCATTTTTTTGAACGCGATGCTATTGGTCTAATAGGATTCAATGATCTATGCTAAGCTATGCTAAAAGTGATATCGCCAGAACAGGAGAACGACTGAATGGATTTCAAAACGGTAAAAATCAACTTATTAACTCGGGGGGAGTTGGAGAATGAGCCTATTTCCAAAAAAAGTGGAGTGTTCCTTTAAGACCTCATCGCCACTTCAAGTTCTAATCAGTATCAAACCTTTAACTTAATTAACAGTTTTCAATAAACAGTTGTAGTTAAATAAATCAAAGGAGCACAACCATGCAACAGAACTCAGATAAGCATGGAAGCTTCGCGGTTGTTTTCAGCGACAGGTTTCAACGACTGTTTAAATTCGTCTTTCTCCAACCAGGAGTACGCAAACTTACATTTTCCCATTTTGTCATCTGTTTCGCTCCATGGTTTCACTACATGTGGAGAGCGTCACATCACCTTCACATCACAACACCTTCCAGCGTTTGTCACAAATTACGTGATATCACCTGGACGTGCCCCGGCCCGAACCAATCGCGTGGATCGAGCACGCCGTTGTTAATATTAGGAGGAAAATAAATATATATTTATGCTTTTTTTGGAGTCAAACACTTTGGACAACGCTTGAAATTTAAGACCTCTTTAAAAACGCGATTAAGACTTTTCAGTACTTTAACTTTTAATACTTTTTAAGACCCCGCGGACACCCTGCAATAAAACAGTTCTTGCAGCTAGAAATCACCAATTGTGACATACTTAATTGTATGTCTGAAACACCAACCTGCTCTCACTGCCTTGCTCCTTCCTCTCTCGCACCTTTAGCCACTTGCGAAGCAGGAAGCGCTTGCGCCTCGGCGAGGCGCTCGGGGTGGAGCTGTTCGACCAGGCCACATCCTCATCACTGGATGGCGTGATTTCGATGGAGGGCAGCTGAAGGTACTCTTTGGAAGCCGAGCGTGATCCGGGGTGCCGCAGTAGCCCGTTTTCAAGCTGTTCCCGCTCGCTGGGCAGCTTTTTCATTCGTCTCATCTTAAACCGGCGGCGCCGCAGGGTGGGGGTGGATGAACTGGACCAAACAAGGCTGTCGTGACCACCTCCGCTCCCGCCACCATCCTCCTCTCCATGGCTGGGCTCGTGCACCTGGAGGGACGGCGGGCGAAGGGTGTCCGCCATGCTCCGGGCTCACCACCCCTGCCGCTGTGATCACCGTTAAGATGCTAAATGGATATGCTACAGTTACTTCCCTGCAACCAGGCCTTCCCTGAGAAAGGCTAACTGGGGAACTCTCCGGGTTAAAGATTCAAGAGGAAACTGAGGTGTTAAGTTGATCCTGAGTCCTCCAAGACTTCGATCAAAAGTCGATCATCCACTCCTATGCTGAATAACAGTTTGAAATCCTCACAGTGTCCTTTCTTGACGATCGATTGAGCTCTTTCTTCTTGTTTTAGCTGCGTAATTACCCAACAAAGGGCACCTGATGGTGTTTGGGTGGACAAACTGGTGGAGCGGAGTCAA
This sequence comes from Garra rufa, assembly GCF_049309525.1. NCBI lineage: Eukaryota > Metazoa > Chordata > Actinopteri > Cypriniformes > Cyprinidae > Garra > Garra rufa. The sequence goes on from NC_133371.1 coordinate 9,418,002, forward strand.
AATGATGGGAGTGCGTGTGGCCTACAGTCGTATTAGATGACAAAGGAAGGCTCTTTTCTCCTCCCAGCAGATGAAACATGCATAAGGGGGCGGCTATCGGTGTAATAGTACTCCAGGACTCCCCGCAGACGCTCTCACGTACACATACACAAGCATAAACACTCAGACTATAGACATAACCTGTGTGTGTGTTTTTTTTTTTGTTAAAGATGTTGGGAAGTCTCTCCTGAGTACAGTGGTTATCCAACAGCAAGTTTGAAGATGATTGGCAATGTCTGGAGCAGAAATTGTGGGTTGGTCACGTTCCTGAGGTTGCTGTTCCCACAATGCTCTGCATCTCAGTCTTCCGGCACGTACAGCTGCCCTCAGCCTAAAGATTAGAGTAAGGTGATAGGACGCCAGGTAACTAGGACACCAGTGATTGAAGTTGTAAAGTTGTTGAACACAAAGGTATTGTTAAAAATGCATACAAAGCCACAAAAAGTCATAAAGACACATTTATATGCAAGATGCATCAGATGAATCAGCAACTAAAAATGAAGCACAGTTATTGTGAATGTACACACACACACACAAACACACACACACATACACACACTCTGAAAACTACACTTTGATCTGGCATGTCTGCACTTCATTGCTTAATAGGAAGTAAATAAATAAATAAATATAGGGATGCACCAAATGTTCAGAAACCAAAATTATTTGGCCGAGAAAAAAAAAAAAAAAAAGGTTATTTCGGTGTTCAGCCAAATAAGCAAAAAGACTGAACAAATTATACCGAACAACAAACATGTTGGCAGTGTGGAAGCAGTTAAAACTGTCGGTGGTTGTTGCTGGTTACTGTATGATGACTAAAGTCACGAAATGGGCTTAAACCATCAGTAAATAACTGTTGCAGAATGTTATGTTGTCTAATACATGCACAAATTGTATGAAGCTTATTCTGACTACTCTGGACAAGCTTGTTAGCCAGGGTTCAAAGTCTAAAGCTCACGGAAAATCTGCATGATGAGAATCACTCATTAATCTGCTACTTTCAACAAAGAGAAATACTGAGGTCTTCTTGCAGGTTTCTGCCCAAATAAAAGTTCATAAATATTAGTATTGTAATTTTACTGTTGTTTTGTAAAATAAAATAAAAAAGTAAGAGGAAAAAATTATAACAATAATTACAACAGCTCTATTAATACATTTATTATAACATTCACACATTGTTTTCAAATTGGGATCTGTATTATTTTCAAATTTTTTAAAAAGAAATCTCTTCTGCTCAAAAGGCTGCATTTATTTGTACATTAAAAATGCATGCCTAGTTCAAAAAAGGGGTCTTGAAAATGGCTAAAGAATATTATTTTACTGACTTATTAATTTTAAGTTAAATTGTGCTAGGCTATAATATATTTCTATTTAAGTAAATATTTCTAAATTGTTGTTTTGTAATACTTTTTTTTTATTTTTTGAAAAGCAAGACAAAACTGTAAAAAGCACATTTTTAGCTATTTAATTTATCCAATGGTTAAAAAAAATGTCAAAATACATGAGGGAAAAACATGAAACACCATGTTCAGTAATCGGCCTTTGGCCTTCGACCCAGTGTTTCATTTTATTCAGCTTAGGCTAAGAATTTTCATTTCGGTGCATACCTAAATTAATCAATTTCTTCAGTTTCAATATTAATAATCTTATTTTATTTTAATATTGTTTTGCAAAACATGCTAGGTTGGTTTAAAAAAATTATACAATAAATAAGTAAATGAATAAAGGAATTACTGAGGTGCTTCAACTGAGTTAAGGGTATGAATACTTATGCAATGCACTTATTTCAGTGTTTTATTTTTAATACATTTGTAAAATTAGCAAATCCGTTTTTTGTTTTGTCATCATTATGGTGTATGGAGTGTAAATTGATGTGGGGGAAAACTAATTTAAAGCAGTTTAACATAATGTTGTAACAAAACAAAATGTGAAAAAATGAATACTTTTGCAAGGCACTGTATATAATGAAAATAATCTATCTAATAATACCTTAAAAGTGTGCTTAACCGTATTGAATGTGCACCTCAAATCTAAAAAAAAAAGATTTGAGGTGCACTTAAATTTCAGTCAGTTTCTCACACTAAACTATCATATTACAAATTCATAAAAAAAATCACCTTTTAAAAAAGATGAGATATAGCATACAAGCCATTAGTAATATTTTTCATTTTAGTATCTCTATTCACATTCATTATCTGGAAATGAGCTGTGTGAACATTTTGCTAAATATCTCTTTTTGTGTTCCATGGAAGAGAGTCATAAGGACTGAATTGACTTAAGGGTTAGAAACTAATAAAAGAGTATTTTATTGTGCTTTGTAAAAAAGTAACTTGGGAATAACCTCAAACTGAAAAAAAGTACTTGTCTTCGAAGTATGCGACTGTGGTTTTACTATAAATCATTAGAGTTGTTTATTCATCACAAATTGTAAAATGATTTTATACTACAAGGGCAGCGTTTAGCTGAACCTGAATAAAGACAAGAGTGATAGTGCAAACACCAGCTTGACTTGAGTAAACATCCCAATGAGAGTCATATAAAGTGGCCATGGGCCAAACACTCTGACCGCTGACCCAGTACTGAGAAACGCAAATACAATCCAGTTGACATTCAATATTTAAACAATCACTTCCACTGAACAATTCTACAAAGCCAGAGGCTATACTGCAAAAGAAGACAACCAATTACAGTATCTGAATACATAATTAGATTTTTTTAAATGAAGCAACTAGATTAATATGCAAAATGCAAATGAGAGGAGAAAAGGTATAATGTTTAACAATACCGTTCTACATTTCTCAGCTGCGGAACAGCAAGAAGCCACTGTCAGGTTGCGAGTGAACTGTTATGTTGACAGATTGTGACAGGATTGGGTTACTTTGAAATGAGAGGCTGTGTCATTGTGTCAAGACAGACACTCAAGGCTATCGCCGCTACACAACCTCATTTCTCTTCCTTGCTCTAATTAAAAGAGTGACACACGTAATTCTCATTATCATAATATGTGTGAACTAGAGGTGAGCTTCTCTTCTCAAAGCATATTCAAATCATGTAAACTTGGGGGTAAATTCCAAAAGAGCTGTATAAGGTTTGTGAACAAAGAAAGCAGGTCATAAAACAATCGAAAGGATACAGTCACAGCACTAAAACCATAAAAAAAAAATAGGATAAATGTTACATACAGTTGAAGTCAAAAGTTTACATATTTATTTTTAAATTAGTACTGACCTGATTAAGATATTTCACATAAAATACGTTTACATATAGTCCACAAGAGAAAATAAAGGTTGAATTTATAAAAATTACCCTGTTCATAAGTTTACACCCCCTTGATTCTTAATACTATGTTGTTACCCTGGTGAAAAATCAGCTAAAACCAGCCTAGGTTGGTTGGCTGGTTTTAGCTGGTCACCAGCTAAAACCAGCTACTTCCAGCTTAAACCAGCTAAAACCAGCAAACCAGCCTAGGCTGGTTTTTTCAGCAGGGTACCTAAACAATCCACAGATTTGTGTTTTTTTTTTTTGTTTAGTGATAGCTGTTCATGAGTCCTTTGTTTGTCCTGAACAGTTAAACTGCTCGCTGTTCTTCAGAAAAATCCTTCAAGTCCCACAAATTATTTGTTTTTTCAGCATTTTTGTGTATTTGAACCCTTTCCAACAATGACTGTTTGATTTTGAGATCCATCTTTTCACACTGAGGACAACTGAGGGGCTCATATGCAATATTACATGAAAAAATATGATGTTTAGGCAAAAAAAGAAAAATGTACACATCCTCATTCTGTTCAAAAGTTTTCACCCTCCAGCTCTTAATGCATCGTGTTTACTTCTGAAGCATCAGTAAGCATTTGAACCTGTAATAGTCTTTTATTTTTTAGCATTGTTGTGTATTTGAACCCTTTCCAGCAATGAATATGATTTTGAGACTCATCTTTTCACACTGAGGACAACTGTGGGACTCATATGCAACTATTACAGAAGGTTCAAATGCTCACTGATGCTTCAGAAGGAAACACAATGAATTAAGAGCTGGGGGGGGGGGGTGAAAACTTTTGAACGAGAATGAGAATGTGTATTTTTCACCCCCCAGCTTTTAACGCATTGTGTTTCCTTCTGCAGCATCAGTGAGCATTTGAACCTTCTGTAATAACTGCATATGAGTCCCTCAGTTGTTCATTCATTCATTCATTCACTAAAAATACAGCTGTGGATCATTCAGGTAACAACATAGTTTTACAATATAAAATATGAAGGTCTTTAGAGCCCGACCGATAAAGGATTTTGAAGGCCGATACCAATACAAATATTTGTTGGTTTTAAAATCCGATATTCCGATATATCGGACGATATATATATATATATATATATATATATATATATATATTTCTTTTTTTTCTTTTTCAGAAACGCGCAACAAAACATAAACAGATTTCCCTAACATAAGTTATTTGTAGTTATTTATGAGTTTTAACTAACATAATATGATAATGCATTTTAAAAAGAAACTTGTTTCTTTTATTGTCACAACAGAACAGAGCAACATCAAAATATATTAATGTTCTGATAAATAAAATGTATAAAGATACAAACTTAAGATATGAAACGTAAAGTCCTTTGAACAAAAACAACAACAACCAAATCAAAGTTACCAGTTTTAAAAGACTTGGTAAGCTTCATAAATATAACTTTGAATAGGACTGGAGACAAATTCTGTTAAGTTCTGATAAATAACAACAACAGCAAAATATAAATTGCTAATAGTATATGAGGTAGTGTACTGAACCAGTCAATCCTCAATAGCTCCAGTCCAGCAGAGGCAGGTTTTAGTACAAGAATAGTTATTTGTTTTATTTATGAGTATTCACTAAAATATTATTGTCACAAGCTACCTTACAATTACAATGTAAGCTTGCTTATCCCTTTACCTGCACTTTTTAAATTCTTTCCACCAAGCTACATCAAACCATTTTCAATCATCAGTTGCTGCCTGCCTTATAAAACCTACTATTTAGCGATCTAAATCCATTATGTGACTCGTTAATGCTACGGCTGAACGACAGTCTGCAACACACACTTGGCGTCATTGGATTTCACAAACGTGTAAAAGAAAAGCTAACTTTTATGCACAAGCTACGTTTGATACTTTTTCTCTATGTCTAAATGTTCACTCCTCGCGAGTCTAACTTACATTTTACAATGCAGGGACTGTAACTACAGATATGCTAGTTATAAATACAGTAATCATTACTTTATTTAGGCAGAATAAGTTCGCTGTGGTTTCCAAGCTCATTAATGATAACGTTAGCGGTCTTCCACTGATAGTGGCATTAGCTAGCTTTGTGGTTAGCTAGTCTATGATGAGCCATTATTTAGCAATGGATAATGTCATACTGCAAATTGTAAAACATACATTTTCAATATAACAGGCCAAGGAGAGATGATACGTCTCATTGCTATAACTGTCACAATATTAAAGAAATAATTCAGTCTCATTGTCAAAAGAAAAGGACAGTCAGTCAACTACACTGTAACAACGTAACATAATTACTAGCTAATTCCGCTTCACTCTCAGCTTAACAGCAGCAAAACTGGACATGATAGTCACAAATTTTGTCATGCTTTTTTGAGTTAAGAGAACTGGTGGGGATGTTCTTTTAATTGTTATTCAAGCAATGTACAGTTGTGGCCAAAAGTTTTGAGAATTACATAAATATTGGAAATTGCTGCTTAAGTTTTTATAATAGCAATTTGCATATACTCCAGAATGTTATGAAGAGTGATCAGATGAATTGCATAGTCCTTCTTTGCCATGAAAATGAACTTAATCCCGAAAAAAAAAAAACTTTCCACTGCATTTCATTGCTGTCATTAAAGGATCTGCTGAGATCATTTCAGTAATCGTCTTGTTAACTCAGGTGAGAATGTTGACGAGCACAAGGCTGGAGATCATTATGTCAGGCTGATTGGGTTAGAATGGCAGATTTGACATTTTAAAAGGAGGGTGATGCTTGAAATCATTGTTCTTCCATTGTTAACCATGGTGACCTGCAAAGAAACGCGTGCAGCCATCATTGCGTTGCATAAAAATGGCTTCACAGGCAAGGATATTGTGGCTACTAAGATTGCACCTAAATCAACAATTTATAGGATCATCAAGAACTTCAAGGAAAGAGGTTCAATTCTTGTTAAGAAGGCTTCAGGGCGTCCAAGAAAGTCCAGCAAGCGCCAGGATCGTCTCTTAAAGAGGATTTAGCTGCGGGATCGGAGTGCCACCAGTGCAGAGCTTGCTCAGGAATGGCAGCAGGCAGGTGTGAGCGCATCTGCACCCACAGTGAGGCCAAGACTTTTGGAAGATGGCCTGGTGTCAAGAAGGGCAGCAAAGAAGCCACTTCTCTCCAAAAAAACCATCAGGGACAGATTGATCTTCTGCTAAAAGTAAGGTGAATGGACTGCTGAGGACTGGGGCAAAGTCATATTCTCCGATGAAGCCTCTTTCCGATTGTTTGGGGCATCTGGAAAAAGGCTTGTCTGGAGAAGAAAAGGTGAGCGCTACCATCAGTCCTGTGTCATGCCAACAGTAAAGCATCCTGAGACCATTCATGTGTGGGGTTGCTTCTCATCCAAGGGAGTGGGCTCACTCACAATTTTGCCCAAAAACACAGCCATGAATAAAGAATGGTACCAAAACACCCTCCAACAGCAACTTCTTCCAACAATCCAACAACAGTTTGGTGAAGAACAATGCATTTTCCAGCACGATGGAGCACCGTGCCATAAGGCAAAAGTGATAACTAAGTGGCTCGGGGATCAAAACGTTGAAATTTTGGGTCCATGGCCTGGAAACTCCCCAAATCCTAAAACCTGTGGTCAATCCTCAAGAGGCGGGTGAACAAACAAAAAACCACTAATTCTGGCAAACTCCAAGAAGTGATTATAAAAGAATGGGTTGCTATCAGTCAGGATTTGGCCCAGAAGTTGATTGAGAGCATGCCCAGTCGAATTGCAGAGGTCCTGAAAAAGAAGGGCCAACACTGCAAATACTGACTCTTTGCATAAATGTCATGTAATTGTCGATAAAAGGCTTTGAAACGTATGAAGTGCTTGTAATTATATTTCAGTACATCACAGAAACAACTGAAACAAAGATCTAAAAGCAGTTTAGCAGCAAACTTTGTGAAAACTAATATTTGTGTCATTCTCAAAAACTTTTGGCCACGACTGTATGTCTCGTGACCAACTCACCATGAACACACTTCATCGATGATCTCACTCGTTCTCTCTGCCCGACTCTGGCTGGATCAGCAGGTTGCAGGATGTGTGGCGCGTTATACACGAGTGTTGCCAACAGGGACGGTGTAGAGTGCCCTCTGGTGGACAAACTATACAACGCCAACACTCATGACATGGTTGAAGGCTGTTTCGTCCGTTTTTATTTTAGTTTTGAAATATTCATGTATCGGCCATTATAAATGCTGATACCGATAGTTTGGAAAATACGCAATATCGGCCGATAAATCGGTCGGGCTCTAGATCATATCCTCTCAGTTAAGCCCAGTGTATTACAGGATTACAACGTATAAATCCAAATGAATAATTTGCTGTAAAAGGAGAGAAGATCCTCCTGCTTGGATCAGAGATATATCAAGAGTGCTGTTAATTATAATATGAAGACACAGTCTCACATTACAGACATCCTTCATCAAAACGTAATAACGTCAACAGCGTTGCATAACCAAGGTCATGTGGATGAGGAAAAATATTATTTCACAATAATATCATATCTAACCTGAGTAATGTCCTGCCCTATCTCATTATTATCATTCAGAAGCACAACTATTTGTCTTATAACCAGATATGTTAGAATACTAAAGTTCACAAATGTGGTTTCATAAGGTGCTAATGGAAGTTTCTGATGCTGCCATAAATCTGTTAAATAAATCTGTGCAATGATATCCGTTTGATCATCTGAACAGTTCCTTTTCATTTTACATTACGCTCTCTAAAATCTAGTAATACTCAGTGGAATCATAGATTCAGATCAAAACCTCTGCCTGAAGTATTTAAGCTCCATTAATGCATTGGTCCACACGAGGAGCGATTTAGTTTTGTTTCATAACCAGCACATGTGTTTCTCACAGCAGTATGTGGAGACTCGCAGCAGGAGTTTGAGGAAGATTTTCCCCCTGATTGCTGTGTGATGAAATGCTGGAGTGAATCACATTCTGATTGATGTGCTTTAACGCCCACAGACAAGTGGCTGTAATCTTGGTTAGATCCCAACACTTTCACACCAGAGGTCCAGGATTCCCCTTTCCTCCAAAGTTAAAACCAGCTGAGGGCAACTGCTGTATGATACCGAGGGCTACTCATCATTACTAATTTGACATGCTATAATTAGAAAGTGTAAGATGAGACACCAAGTATACAGACACAAGGGACATGTGCCAGAACCCGAAACACACAGAAAATATGAACCACAAAGCATAAAACGGTGTTTTGAACAGAACAACTTTCAAGTAAAATCCGGAGCAACCACCTGGGCATAAACTGTAAGAAGATGAGATGCTGAAGAAACTGATAAAAGAGGTGAAATACTTACATAACCTACTCTATATCAGTCATTGTGATCCTTTGGATTATTGGCTATAACTGCCGAAGACACTTTGTGGAGAGAATCTTGTGTAGTTATAAATGTTCATTGAAAAATAACTTTTATTGCATTGTAAATTTGTATTGCATTGTAAAATGATTTACACTTAAGCACATTCTTCCTTGATTTTAATTACTGTAATGTAAAATAGCGCTGTCATAATTGATAATAAGATATAATAGGTAAATTCTAATATTGAATTCTAATATAATGTAATATGAACTACTGCCATCATCTAATGCAAAAAAATAATAATATTCCTGTAATCAAAGATTAATTTTCAGCATCATTACTCCAGTCTTCAGTGTCACATGATCCTTCAGAATTCATTCTAATATGAATAATAAAAACATTTATTATTATTTTCAATATTTAAAACAGTTGAGTAAATTTTTTCAGGATTCTTTGATGAATAAAAAGATCCAAAGATCAGTATTTATTTGAAATAAAACGTTCTTGTAAAATTATACGCTATAAACGTATATATTCAAAAGCTTGGAGCTATTTATTTATTTTATAGAAACCTGAAAAATTCTAATAAATAATAATAATAATAAATGTTTTTTGAGCAGCAAATCAGAATATTAGAATAATTTCTTAAGGATCATGTGACTGCAGTAATGATGTTAAAATTTGTGTTTTGAAATCACAGGAATAAATGACATTTTAAAATGTATTTAAATAAAAATGTTTAAATTACAGCTGTTTGTAACGGCTTTGGCCGCTACAATGAACGAGTTAGACTTGGCTTTTCATATAAAAGAGGAACAGAAAACCGCGCTCGAATCATTCCTTTGCAAGAAGGACGTTTTTGCTGTTTTGCCGACTGGATATGGCAAGAGTTTAATATGTTTAATTCTCAGAGTTAAATCTGTTTTTTAGCTCTGCTGTGTGTGTATTGTTGTGATTGGTCGTGGCGTTATCCAATTGCGTGCAGAGAGAGAGTTTCAAATGCATGCTTGGTGCTGCCCCTTGAGTTAGGCTCTTTTCATTGCCCGATGCCAGACCCTTAATCTTAATAGATTAGGGTCTGGATTTTTTCCAGGCTAGTAAAATATAATACTTGTACTATAATGTGAAAAACTGCACTGTTGTAATTGTAATGCAAAAACTATAATATAATATAATATAATATAATATAATATCATATTAAATGTGTACATTGTTATTTGTTATTGTTATTTATGTATATTAGTATTTATTTGTTCAACTTTTTAATCAAGCAGATTTGATTCTTTTAAATAGCAGATTTAAATAACAGATGCACTGACTATTGAATCATTTATGTGGAATGTGCAAAAACATTAAAAACAAATTGCTCAGATGGCAAAATTTACGAGTTCGATTAATGACACTAAATTAATAAGAAACAAGAAGAAGAACATCACACTTTTGTTCGAGTACCCTTGTGTGATTTACAGTGTTTGTTTCTCCAAAGTTCAATATATCTTTTCAATAATATATACAGGGAAGAGGTTTCCAGATTCCCATTCCTCCATTCCCCTACAAGCTAGTTCTGTTTTTCTGTAATGTTATGTCATCTGTCGAGTGTAGAAATTTCAACAAGGTGGCCTGGAAAACCTCCCAGCAGGACACAGACGCTGAGACGAGAACACAAGTCAGCGTTTCATTTGCTCTTTTATACAGGTCACCATTGTGTGTGAGCGGACGGGCGGATGAAACGGTCGATTCAC
>NC_133371.1:9780841-9800165 GCF_049309525.1 Garra rufa
TGAATGGAGTATCCGTCGTTACAACTAGTGTAAACGCTAACGCTGTCACCACTAGGAGCCGCTGTAAGACACGTCAAAATACAAGAGAGTATAAAGTCAATTAGTCAAAAGTATGGTATTTCATAGAGGAGAAAAATAATAATAACGTTTATTTTAATTATAACCTTTATTTGTGTTTATCTCCTTTAGTGTTTATCTGCTTCCAAACTGCAACACGACTGAATTCAACCCTGACTTCTCATTAAAAACAAGTATGTTCAGTTGCTACGTCAAAATATCCGGTTACAGTTGTGACAGACAGTCATTGACAGGCTAAATCATTTTCAAATGTGGAACCATCTATGTGAAATTCAAACAGATTAAAGACATAATCTAATATTACACGGCTCTCTGGGATATCGCGGCGTTCACCTGTCAGATATTTCATATCCATTTAAAACCAGCCTGCTGACCGGCTAAAACCAGCCAACCAGCCTAGGCGGGTTTTAGCTGTTTTTTTTCACCAGTGGACAGGACATTACTACCTGAATCTCATAGCGATTTTCTGGCGCCTGGCATTTTTCACTTGAAATGTGCATAATGATGAGCATTTCTTAACTTTTAAATGCTTTTCTGTAAATTCTATAAATCACTGTGCAAGCATGAAGCTCAAGCTCTCATAGAACTAAATTGCTCTACTCAATGGACACCTAAGACTACTGTAAACCCAGGTGAAAAAAAAAAAAAAAACAGCTAAAACTAGCCTAGGCTGGTTGACTGGTTTTAGCTGGTCATAGCTGGTCAGCAGGCTGGTTTTAGAGGGGTTTTGGCCACTTTTCCAACCTGGCCAGGCTGGGAGACCAGCTAAAACCAGCTACTTCCAGCTTAAACCAGCTAAGACCAGCCAACCAGCCTAGGCTGGTTTTAGCTGTTTTTTTCAGCAGGGAACTCAAGCCAAACCAGCCTACTACTTCGTGGGGTTGCGCTTTCTCTATTTCTTTCTATAATTTTATTTATTCACTTATTTTTTCCCCCAATCTGTAGTGAAAATGACAGTATTATCAGTATTAATTAAAATTTTGTTATTACTGATTATTTTGCGCTTTGTGATGGACTTTTTTTTTTTAAATTGGTACAATTATTTAAAAAAATAGTTTAAATCTGTATTTCACCTATTTATTTATTTGGTGAGTAGCTGTGTAACAAGCTTGCGGTAATAATGTACAGTGAGCTGGTCATTATCGCAAAATAGCCCTTTAGGGAGATACAAGGCCGCTTCACTTATTATCGCCTTTTTAATATTTTGAAGACACCTATCTGAATATATACTGGTGTTGACAAAGATGTACATCTACGCACTTAAGAGATTGACCTGAGAAGGGAGCATAGCGTAATAGCAGGTTTTAATATTTCGTTTGGAGACGTGTCTCTCATAACAGAGGAAAGGCTTTTAGGAGCATTTCTGAAAGGGTAGTTCCATATAAAAATCATCAATAGTGTGAGCTCCTATGACAGCATGGTGAAAAACAACCTAATAGGTGGATGAGTTTCTTTTAGAGGAGTAAATGATTGAGAGACGGATCACAACCGTCCACACCTTGTCTTTACATTTATCCAGTGCAGACAATAAAAGCGGATGTCTTTCAGATGAGAACCAATTAAATTCACACACACATAAACAAAACATACAATTATTGATGCATTTTGTCAGAATTGTCAGACCTCACCCATGATGCAACCCAGAGGGAGTGGCGTTACACATTTATGGAAAGGTATTATCAGGGTATTACGGATATCTGTTGTGAGATCTTAGCTTTTTTCCCTTTGGGTAATTATGGAAGCCAAATAATTCACAGGGTAATGTTTCATGTCTAAACATTTATAAGTAACATTATACACAGAAGTACACGGCTTAATGTTTTCCAGATCTTAATGCTTTTTTACAGTCAGAAGGGATGTTGTTAGATGCTTGGAAGAGAGAAACAGTCCAACAGAGCCAAATAAAAAGCCATCAGCTGGATTATCAAACATTATTATGCTAGAGCATATTCAGGAAACTGGCTTGCAGCAAGGAAATTTTGGAAAAATAAACTCTTTCCATTTGCTTACAGAGGCTGAGCTGTTTTTTTTTCTTCCAACTTGCTGGATAGGATAGGTTTAATAGATATTGAGAGATAAAAACTGAAACGAGTGATGAAGCATTAAATCTGTCACCACCTGGCTCAACCAAAACACAGTGTACCGTGTTACTGAGAGTTCAAATGCACATCAAGTGCCAAATGAAATCATCCCATTGGAATCCAGTCATTCAGAGAAAATAAAACAGGACTGAAAGAGCACAATCAAGAGCTTAAAGTTTGCTACTGTTTTTTGGCCATCGGTCAGGGAAGGCACAAGCTTCACAACTTTATTGTGAGTAATGAAAACTTGACACTTTGTTCACAACACGTGAATGACAAGTCAAAGATTTCCAGATACCCAGCATGTCATAACAAGGAAATGCAACACCAAACTGCCTTGGATATTTTTAGGTCAATGAAATGTTACAGCTTTTTTTAGAAAACAATTTTCACACTACCTTTCCCAAAACACGAACCGGACTTACAGTAATCCAGACGTATGGCATCATAATAATAAGGCCTCAGGAAAATCTGACTGACTCACTTAAGTATATCCGTTAATTAACCGGGATCTAGCATACAATTATGCAGCTTATTGATTGTCTTATTACCAGTGCAAATGTGAATCAGAGACTGAGGTCTAACAGGTCGATGCATTTGGTGCAGATGAGAAAAACAGCACGTGTCTGCTTTAATAGAAGACATTTTATAGAGTTTTAACAAGTTTCTATTTAATTTTAATATATATTACATTATATTCTATTCTTTATTATATAACTATTAAACTCACAGTGTTGATTTGGAAGAAAGAACAGGGAGGGCAAGAAAGAAAGAGAGAGAGATGAGCCAGAAGCGATGTCATGTCTGAACGTGTTGCATTGACAGCAATGAGATCATCCTGACTTACATGTGAGAGTGAGTGCATACATGTTTGTGCATTTATGAATGTGCGTGTTGAAAATTTCTGCTTTCAATTCTCTGTCCTGTCTTTCCACTATGTTGTTCATTAAAAAAAAAAAAAAAAAAAAAAAAAAAATCTTCAAGTATATATGATATGTACAGGTCTCCCAGCTGCTAGGTTTGCCTAATGGCATTACGAGCCATTAATAAAATAATTAACTTTGCCTATCTAGAGCAGTTTTATCTGCATAAAATAAATAAAACTCTTAAATTTTACATTTCATTAATACACTGTAAAAAAAAAAAAAAAAAAAGCCATAAAATTTACGGTAAAAACTGGCAGCCGTGGTTGCCAGAATTTTACTGTAAAAATACGGTAGCAATGTTTTACATTGGACAGTTTTCACTTAAATTTACAGGTAAATACAGTAATTTCATTAACTGATATAATGGTAATGTACCTACCTTTTGAAGTACTGAAATCTGTTTTGTACCTTTGTAATACACTGATAACAACCAAAAGCAGGTGGTTATGAGAACAAAGCCCATCACAAGGAGGTTTTAAATAATAACATATATAGAAGGCGCACAGTGTCATTCACACAAACACTAAACACCATCATGGTAACACACGTAAAACTGAAATAATGCAAAAAACATTAATTTAACAACATTAGATGTAACACACAACCCTAATGTACAAAACTGCCAAGAAAAAACTAAGAAGAAAAAGTTATTTCAACAAAAAAACAACAAATACAAAAATGAAACAGGGAATTCTAAGAATGTCAATTAACGGTTATTCACTGTAAATTTTATGTTCGTTTTCACTTCCAAAAACTGGATACTACCATAAAATTACATGCAATGTCCAACACAAGTTTTTCACCGTATATAGAAGGGGAACTTATCGTTAACAATTTCACAGGTTTTTACCGTAGCATTTTTACAGTTTTTTACTGTTAAATTACAGTATTATTGCAAAAAATGCTAACAATTTAACTATTTTAGTTTTGTAAATAACTACAAATACAAACCTTAATGTTTTTATATTTAATCAACATCTGATGTTCACGTTTCCCTCAGGTCATATTCAATAAGGAAATGATCTTCGATAAAAATATTTGGCTTTACCACAGTCATTTTTATTCTTATCTATAAGCAATCCAAATGATTAGATAAGACTCTAAGGCATTTACCAGGATTAAATAAGATTGCAACCAATTTGCCTGTGAAATGTACATGACATCATGTATTAATTTCACCAAACGCTCTTCTATTCTCACCTTACTCAATAAATCTCAGAATCAGTTATTTTTGCTTGATGACATAAGCTTTTTTTCTCCTGGAGGTATTATACGCTCGCTGAAGCGACCTCTCTCTGCTCAGACGGGCCCGTGTTGCGTTTATGGACTCTGGCGTCTCGCTCATGTCTGAAAAAACAGAGCAGGAGACAAAGACTGAGAGAGTTAGAAATATTAAAACTGCAAGGGAGGGGGTACGGATGCCCCGGTCAAAAATTATTACCCAGAGAGTATTGTGTGGCTGACAGTTTGTATCATAGGAGAGTCATTATCCTCCCAGAGTTCAGTGTAAAACACCAGTTACATCACCAGAGCAGACCTCCAGTTCAGCCACCTTACATCACACAGGGCAAAACTCTTAACACTTACCTACACCATTAGTGAAGGTAGGCCGACACCATTACAAGGTTTGAGTTCAGTCGGACGTGACGGCTGTTAAAGCTCAGGGTTATAGCCGGCTCGCTTTAGCAGCTTGTAAACTAGATTTTACAATCATGTATGATGATTAATGGACCTGATAAGAGCAGAACTGTCTTTTTTTTTTCGCTTTTATTTCTGGGAATTGATCGGAACAGACATTAAAGTTTGAAATTCAGTTAATTTATTTTATTTTATTTTTTATTTTTTTTAATTTCAATGATGTGCAATAAATCTTTTTATAATAAAACCAGTAACATTAAAAATACACATAACATTTGTTTAATACTGACTTTAAGAAAGCAGAGTAATCATGATATGCTATTAAAGTTATCTTTTTATTGTAATCTGATATTTTTTCTGAGTGGAACATGAAATTCAATAAAAATAAATGTTCAATAAATATTGATTGAATTGATTGGAACACATCAAAATGGCATTAGACTCTAAATTTTTGAATTTTGCATATAAAGGTTCCATATAAAGGTATAAAGGTTCCATGAAGAACCTTTAACATCTGAAGAACCTTTCTGTTTCACAAAAGATTCTTTGTGGCGAAAGAAGGTTCTTCAGATTATAAGAGATTGTTCTTTAAAGAACCTTTGACTGAATGGTTCTTTGTGGAACCAAAAAATGGTTCTTCTATGGCATCGCTTTGAAGAACCTTTTAAAGCACCTTTATTTTTAAGAGCGTTACAAAATTGCGTAGGCTTTAAGAAATCAGAGCAATTTTGATACGCTATTAATGAAAGTTTAATAGACCTGATCAGAGCAGAACACTTCTTTAAAATGCATCTTGTTAATGACCGTAAAAGATTTTCGCTAATACAAATGATTAACATTTAACATAATCAGTATTAACCAGTCCATAATGTTGACTGTTTGCTCTCACAGGTTCTACTCCTCTGAGATCGTACCCTCTCCTGTCTGTGATCACACACCAGCCGCCCAGCAGCCTTCAACAGATCTCTCAGCCGTCTCCTCACCTGCCCCTTCTGTCACCCCAGCACCCGCTGATCTCAGAGCCCTCGGCCAGCGAGACGCCCGTCAGCATCAGCAGCGAATCGGAGACGGAGCACAGCACTCCACGGCTGAAGAAACCTCGCCGCAGCCGGACCATCTTCACAGAGCTGCAGCTCCTGGGCCTGGAGAAGAAATTCCAGAAACAGAAATATCTATCTACTCCAGACAGGTCAGTGGTTGATGAGGAATCCTCACATTGCTGGGATTGCTCACAAAGGGCTTTTGCACTTGATTTTAAGTTTTTAAAAAAGGGACATCGGATGCCCAACATGTTGGTATAATTCTTTAGGTCTTCATGAAATGTCTGTAACATACGCTGATTAAAATTCCCCAATGGTCGTGTAAAACCTTGTCAAAAACAGCTCTGTTCACAGCTAGCTGTTTCGGTGCATGGCTCTTTAAATAAGCTGTGTTCACCCTGTCCTTCTTTTCTGATTTTTGAATTTTGCATCTGATGTCCCCTTTTAAGGCCAGTATTTGTGCCTCATAGGTTATACTGAAAAACTGGAAATATGTTCCAGTTTTTCAATATGCAATTTTTAAGTGCGAAAAAAAGTATGGAATATAGGCTCAAAATTAATTGTTTATTTAATAATTTATTTACATACATATTTTTTTTTTTCTGGGAACATAACAAATTGGCATTAGATAATGAAAAATGACAAAGAAAAAAACTGTTCAATTATCAATTTTGTACAGAAACCAGAAAACATGAGAAAGTACATAGGAATTTTATTCCATGTTGACCTTAAGAAAGCAGAGTAATTATGATACGCTAGAAATTAAAATGTAAAATTTTATCTGATATTGTTTCTGAGTGGAGCATGAAATTAATTCGGGGATTACTTGGAATCTAACATGCAATAACAATAAACCAGAGTAATTATAATATATTATAAATTAAAATAATTCTAAATGCGTATAAAACCTGAAATAATCACTTTAATCACTGTTAGCCAAACTATTACGTGGCTCAGTGTTGCAGTTAAGACGACATTTTAACCATGCTTTGAATTGCAAAAGAAGCCTTTAAAAGAAACACTACCCCATTCAAGACAACAGGGACACATGCCAAGAACAGCAAACAAAAATGTATTACATTGATTTCATGCCAATCATTTAAAGCACACGCAGGTGTATTTAAAAAACTTTGGGGCTTCGTACAATGAGATGAGGTAATCTACGTGTCGTAGGTCTTCTCTCATGGGACGATTTTTTTGGCCTTAACACTTTTTCCATTTCAGTTTGGCCGGAGTGGATGTGTTTCCATTATGGCCCAAAGGGTGCATTTGAGTAGAAATCCCACAAAATCAGTTCTGTCCCACCTACAATGATTCTGAGCGTGTCTGCCACACACATACACACACACACACACACACACACACACACACACGCACACACACACACACACACACACACACACACACACACACACACACACACACACACACACACACACACACACACACACATTCTCTGAATTGTTGGTCACACACAGCCTAAGGATGGATCCTACGGCATATGAGCTGTCAGACAGAATTGTCTGAAAACTGTCAGCACCACAACAAATTAAAGACAAACACCACAAGACTTCCTCTAACAATCTCATTCAACTTTTACATTTTTAAATTGCGTCTGACTTAATGACTTAAATTGAAAACATTCATATATATATATATATATTGAAATTAGCTTTAAAAATACTGAATGTGAAGGATTTGTTTTCTTGATGTCGCAATATAAAGCGTAATGAAGTTTTAATCGGAGTGTTAAAAATAACATCCAATAAAAAAAATTGTGAGCATATTATCAACCCCTAGTTGAAGTCATTTTCTCAGTAAACACAAACCTAAACATGCACAATTTATAATAAGAAGTTTGGCCTGTTTTGTTGGTTCCTGTCGGGGTCAAATCGGTTGGGTAGTTGTTCTCCGTGAGGGTTTTGGCTGAAGGCTGCTTAGTTCATAGCAAGGTCATGATTAAGCTCTCTCTATCACTCTGTCACACACATCACGGCCTGCAGCTCTGCCTCAGGAATCAACTAATTAATTCAAGGCTGAATGAGAAACAAGTGAGGGAAATTCCTCATCTCCTGGCAAGTTTGAGGAATGGGCCTCAAAGTGCCTCAGGTTGGTCTTCTATCAATCTCAAAGACGACCTGAAGGTGTTGTGCTGTTTTTGGCTTGTCCGCCTAGGCCACACAATCAGAACACGAAAGCAATGAAAAACATGTCGCAATATAGAGCATAATGATTTATATGGTGAAGTTTTAATGGTTTTTTATGAGGCAGAGATGATTATAATCATCTTCATCATCATTATGAATAAATGTCAGAACCCAAACTGAGCTTAAATTAGGCTCATAGTTGCAAGGAACGTGCCGACGCTGGAATGCAGCATGTGTGTGTGTGTGTGTGTGTGGTTTCTCTCTGAAGAATAATAAGCACAAACACAGAGGTGCTTTTCTTACCGCCAGTTACAGCACAGAAAGCAGCCACAAATGACAGACAGCTAGACTAGTAATGTTTTTTTTTTTTAAAAAACACTAATTTTCCCCACCACTTGTAGTTATACGTTTTGCTTAAACATAATTCAACTAATTCACTATATGACAGATATGACAATTAACAAATAAATAAATGCATATTTCACGTTTTACTCTGTTATTTTATAAAGACGGATTACTTTTTTGAAGCCTCAGTATGAAAATGTATGATGCAAGAATGAATGCATCTGAAAAAACTCTTGTCTCATACACAAGAAAAAGAGAGGAAAATTAGATAACAGACAGATAAAGAGGAAGAAACAGGAGAGACTGAAGTCGATGGCTTTTGAGAGCAAGTGTTAATCTGCTCATTTCCAGAAGATCACTGCACCTCACAGTCACATGACTCTCTGAAAGGCTCGACCGAGGAGGTGCGTAATCCTGCTTGGCTGGTGCGAGCCACTTTGAAAGTAGAGAAATCTCTGCGCTTTTTTGATATCTGGCTCTCCCTTGCCTTCTAATCCCATCTCACAAGTCCCCTCTTTGCCTATCACGTTACAGCAGACCAATCACTGCATTAGTCATGCGTTGCCTGCCGAAGTGCCCCGAAACGAACCTCTGTTGCCTTCGGGCAAGTCAGGAGCTCCATGACTGAATTACCTTATCCTGTATAGATAAAGCGTGATGGCATTCTACGGGAGGTCTGCAATTACATTCGGCCTGGGAAGACTCTTCAGTTCACAGCTTGGCAAACTCTTCGGATATGTCATGCCAGCTTTGGGAATTTTGCAGTGCTTAGATGTACATCTGCACTCTAGATGGCCACCCACTGTCTTTTATGCGTAAGACAACAGGTGACTTTCGGTCAATTACTTCCAGTTCTGAAGTTTCCTTGCCGTCCTTGTTACTTGATTTGGGTTTTTTAGGGTCAGAGCGGCATTCATAGGCTTCATTCCTAAATCGGAGTTACTGTCTACATAGCTTCATAACAGTCATGGATCCTTAGAAGTATTGAAGTATCTGATTTGGGATCACATATAAATACTATTTGCTCCACATATGATTAATTAACAATTTATTAAGGGCTATTTACCTCCTGTGATCAAATCTCAAGGCATTTGTGTCATCCATGTTACGTCAAATACTTCAGTGGAATTAAAACAAAACAAAACAACCTCCAAGTCAGAACTTTTTTATTTTATTTTCAATTAAAATCACTTAATGTTAAGCACTTTTTTATTGAAGATGGTTTTATTTTTATTCAAAATAACTTTAGATATGGATTCAGTAACGTTAAAAGACATAAGAAACCAAGCAATTTACAATTGTTTCCCCATATTCTCATCATTTTTTTTTTTTTTTTTGGCTGAGACCTGGTTGGTTTTTGATTCATGCACTTGATATTTAGGCAGTAAGTCTGTATGTTATAGAAATAGAGTTTCTTGGACACACAATTTCACTTAATAAAGGCTATGCAATAAGAATCATATAATACTCCAAAATTGAAGGTTTATAAACATATACTTCCCTACATTTTGGTTAAAATAGTATGTACTCTACCGCTCAAAAGTTTGGGATCAGTAAGATTTTTGATGTATTTTAAATAAATGTCTAATGCTCATCAAGGCTCCGTTTATTTGATCAAAAAAAGAAAAAAAATGTAATATTCAAAAGTTTGGGGTCAGAGATTTTTTTTTTTTTTTACATAAATTATTACTTTAATTCAGCAAAGATGTGTTAAATTAATAAAAAGTGATAGCAAAGACTTACAATGTTATAAAAAGGATTTATATTTCGAATAAATACTGTTCTTTTTGACTTTTTATTCACCAAAGAATCCTGAGAAAAAGTATCACAGGTTCCAAAAATATTTGGTAGCACAACTGTTGCCAACATAGATAATTATAATAACAAATCAGCATATTAGACTGATTTCTGAAGCATCGTGTGGCTCTGAAGACCTAAGTAATGGCTGATAAATATTCAGCTTTGCATCACAGGAAAAAAAAAAAAAAAGGATTTTTCTGTATTTTTGATCAAATAAATGCAGTCTTGAAGAGCATGAGAAACTTTAAAAAACATTACAAGTCTTACTGATCCCAAACTTTTGAATGGCAGTGTATGTACATTACCGTTCAAAAGTCTGGGGTCAGTACATTTTTTTTTTTAAGAAATTAATATTTTTATTCACCAATGATGTATTAAGGTAATAATTAAAAGTTAAAAGTTAATAATAAATAATTTACATTGTTATAACATATTTATATTTTGAATAAACACTGTACGTTTTAAACTTGTTATTCATGAAAGAATCCTGAAAAAAAAAATCACAGGTCCCAAAAAATATTTGGCAGCACAACTGTTGATATTATCCAACACTGATCATTTTAATAATAAATCAGCATATTAGAATGATTTCTGAAGGATCATGTGACACTTAAGACTGGAGTAACAGCTGATAAAAATTCAGCTTTTCATCACAGGAATAAATTCGATTTTAAAGTATGTTAAAATAATAATAAAAAAAAAACAGTATTTTATACTGTAAAAACATTTTGCAATATTACTGTTTTTTCTGTATTTTTTAATCAAATAAATGCAGCCTTGATGAGCATAAGAGACTTCTTTAAAGACTATTACAAGTCTTACTGACCCCAAACTTTTGAACGGTAGTGTATGTTTGAATATATTTATTTATTTACTTAAATTTGGCCAAAATATGTATTATAGTATGTAAAATAAATTAGTTTCTTACTTTTCGATGACCTTTGTGTCAGGAGCACACCTAAAATGATGCTTTCAAATGTTCCCTCCATAGGCAGCCCATTAGGTTTTGGAACAGAATAATATCTTTTCATTTGTGTTTGATTTATGCACTTTTCTGAACTCGTGCTTTTATTGTATGTGTGTGCAGATTGGACCTGGCTCAGTCTTTGGGACTCACACAGCTCCAGGTGAAGACATGGTACCAGAACAGACGCATGAAATGGAAGAAAATGGTGAGTCAGAAAAACTTGCTGAAGGCTAACTTCACACGGATTGTGTACCTAGAATACTGTCATCTTGTATCAATAAAACATCTGTGTTGAAAATCCACCAAAGTTTCGCGTGTGGAAATGGAAACTCTGAGACATATCATTAAAAGTCCATTAGACAGTTTTGAGCTGCCCTCCTCAGCACTCAATACAATCAGTGCGTGTAACAACGACGACCTCGGGGTACTTGTTGTGTGAGTGATGATTTAAAGGACAGTATAGGTCTACGTCAGCATGATCAACCTCTCAAGCAGGAACAAAAGATCAACAGAGCGTTCACCTCTGAGATAAACGAGCGCAAACGACCAGCCCATGTGGCTATATATCTTCCCTTAATCGCTGTAATAACCATCCTCACCTTTGACTAGGCCCACATTTTTCACAGCTCATATGTGTGTCCATGTTTCTCCAGGTGCTAAAAGGAGGACACGAGGCTCCTACCAAGCCCAAAGGGCGACCTAAGAAGAACTCCATCCCAACTACAGAGGAGATCGAAGCCCAGGAACGGCTGGCGGCCAAACTAGCAGAGGAGGAGATGCTACGAGCCGAAGAGGAAGATGAGGTCTTCCAATCTCAGCCTCAAGATCTCAGTGCGTCTGCTACAACTGAGTCCATCTGTCCAGAAACCCCAGAGCAAGAACAGGCCCCTCCATCTCCGTCAGAAGAAATGACAACCAGCTAAGCACAGATGCACAACCAAAGACAGCTACTGAAAGACTTTTATGCTCTCTGGACTTGAGCAGTTGAACGGCTTCCCAAGCCTGATTTTGAGCTGACAGTGGCTCCAAAAAGTATAGTGGTACTTTAGACACACAAAAATGAGTGAATGTCATTGCAAAACAACAAAACATCAAACAAAGTGGCTTCTATAACCAAAAAAATATAGAATAAGCACACATCTCAAGCAAAACATTTCACAAAAATACGCTTTTTCAGGTGTTAAATAATGAAACAACTTGACACTGTTATGGACAAGACACTTTTTTATCAGACTGTGGATCATGTTCATACCCAGCTAAAAAAAAATATGTTCTAAGAATATGTTCACTTTTAAAAATAAAGGTGCTTCACGATGCCATAAAAGAACATTTTTTGTCTAAATGGTTCCATAAAGAACCTTTACCATCTGAAGAACCTTTCTGTTTCACAAAAGGTTCTTTGTGGCAAAAGAAGGTTCTTCAGATTATAAAAAGGTAAGAAAGAGATGGTTCTTTAAAAAAACCTTTGATTGAATGGTTCTTTGTGGAACCAATAATGGTTCTTCTATGGCATCTCTGTGAAGAACCTTTTAAAGCACCTTTATGTTTAAGAGTGCATGAATGATGTATAGATACTATTTGGTGCTAACATTGTGGTAACTTTCTTAAAGGCAAAGTTCACCCAAAAATGAAAATTGTCATCATTTACTCACCATTATGTCGTTCCAAACCTGTTTGCGTTTTTGTCTTCTGCTAAACACGAAAGAAGATATTTTAAAGAGTGTTGATAACCAAACCGTTTCTGGTCGCCATTAAGTTCCACAGTATTTTTTCATCTATAATATGGAACTCAATGGGATTCAGCCACTGTTTACTTTCCCGCATTCTTCAAAATATCTTCTTCTCATTTTTGGTGAACTATACCTATAAGAAGAAAACTTATGAAAAAAAAAATAACTTGAACAAATTGCAGCAAAGAGCATTCATTCTTGACTTTGAATGTTCCGAGAACATTCCCTGTTAGTTGGGTACACCTTAAAAATAAAGGTGCTTTAAAAGGTTCTTCACAGCAATGCCATAGAAGAACCATTCTGGGTTCCACAAAGAGCCATTTAGTCAAAGGTTCTTTAAAGAACCATCTATTTCGTACCTTTTTATAATTTGAAGAACCTTCTTTCAACACAAAGAACCTTTTGTGAAAAAGAAAGGTTCTTCAGATGTTAAAGGTTCTTTATGGAACCATTTAGACAAAAAGGTTCTTCTATGGCATCGTGAAGCACCTTTATTTTTAAGAGTGTAGTTCATCTGTGGTTGCTCTGACTTCATACATCCACTAGAAATCACACTGAGCCCATTTGTTTGCAGTTTTTGTTATTGAATGCAATGACATGCAGGCATTTTATAGTATGCCTAAGTGTCCAATTACTTTCCAGTATATATGACGATGCAGTGATCAACATTGTAACATTGCTTTAAATGTTTCTGTCATACAGCTGCCTCTGAAATGTATTTTATAAAAAATTTAAAGCCATTAATATGCTGCCAGATACGGTGACATATAAAACTGAATCACACAGACTGACTTTCTCACACCAGTACAGCGTGTTCTATGTGGACAAGCAGTAAGTGTTTATTTTTTTCTAGGTATGTTCCTCTGTTTCCCTGTAAATATTACCTGTTTAATTGCGCCTGTAGTTTACGGTGCACCTGTGTACTGTAGCTTGGGATTCTGTGCCAAAACACATATATCTGAGAAGCTAAAGTGCCCTTTGAGGTATTTTTTCCTTTTTTTACACATCCATGAAGCTGCTGCCATTAAAAGTTAATGGGACGGGTTAGTATGAATACCAGTGTAAACACGTACAGAGTTCTGGATATCGCATGAGAAAATGTTGCTCTTTTTAAAGCAGGATTGTCCAGTTTGGGTAAAGATTAGCTTTATCCATTCAACATCTCAATGGATAAAGAATCTGTCAGCTTAGTATAGAAAAAGAACATAAATTTTGAGAGAACATTAAAGGTAGTATTGGTTTAAGTAAACCTTCCAAAGTGCCCACTCTCTGCCAGACGACAATGTGTTTTCTCTGTTCCTGTTTGCAGAGAAAAATTGTTTCTTTTGTTCAATTTATACGTGGCATGCTTCGACTTCATTGTATTTCAACCGAATCCTTTCTTCAAATCACTTTTTGTGTGTGTGTAACCTTTGCACGGCCATTTAGTACTGTTCTTTGAGGCTGAAACAAATGATATATGAACTCCCAGATGGATCATGCTAGCTATTGTATGTTTCGTCCCATTTCATTCCCTTTGAATGAAAAAACGTTGAACCCTATTCCCCCACTCTGGTGTGGCGCAGTATGACACCACTAAGTGCAGGCTGGTTTTATTACTGTAAGAAAAAACCACTTAATCTGTCAGGGACGCAAAGCAATTAATAAATCAAACTCGCACTAGTAAAACCTGCAAAAAAAAAAAAAAAAACTGACAAAAAAACGAAAATCTACAGGACATGTCGAAGCCCGCGGGAGCTCTGCACATGCCTACAGCTGACTGACGGCCCACAAATACATCATCACAGTCTACTCTATCCTGCATGTCATAAGCTCCGTTTCCAACCGTTGTTGCCTTTTGCGAAAATTTTATTTCTATAGCTTTTTTTTTTTCTGTGTTTGGCTAACAACAAATATTGAAAATATATTCCTTCTTTGATATAAAAACACTATTTTTCTGGTGTACATACTGAATTTTATTGGGTGAGTAGTTATTTTGTATTCTTTGGTTTCAGAGGAGAAGACTATATAGATAGATATTTGACGAAAATCCCTTTTTCACCCAAATGTTCTGTAATTTTTATTGTATGTGTGTGTGTGTTTGAATATTTAATAACATTTAATAAAGATGCCATTAATTTTGGAGGTCTGATATCATGATTTCTGTTCAATGATTTGCTGGAGACAGACATACTACATTCTACATACAAAAAAGAAGATTTTTTTTTTTTTTTAATTGCTAGTAAATTTCACAAATAACTCGAAGAAATAGCAAGTAACACATTGAATTAAATTTGTCATTTAAGGTTAAAAGAAATAGTATTTTATTGTAAAATGCACTTTAATAATCTTCATTCACAAGTTTTTTACAACGAAGGTGTCTCAATTAGCTTCCTCATTCATTTGTAAGCGCACTATTGGGGATTTGGCCAATGTCAAAATTGTTTTAGTACACAGATTTTCGCTCTATAGAAATTCCCAGAATGCAACACAAAAGCCAAAAACTACATTCACGTACCACAACTGTTGTCATGTTTTCTAAAATCTCACAAGTCAGTTTGCTATTACGTTTCAGTCATAATGTGCGTAAAAGACAAACCTGTTTTGATATAAAAACACAATTTTTCTGGTGTACACACTGAATTTTATTGGGTGAGTAGTTATTTTGTATTCTTTGGTTTCAGAGGAGAAGACTATAAAATCCATTTTTCATTTTTCCATTTTTGTATGTGTGTGTATTTGAATATTTAATAACATTTAATAAAGATGCCATTAATTTTGGAGGTATATCATGATTTCTGTTCGATGATTTCACAAATAACTCAAAAAGGAATGCACTTTATTAATCTTCATTCACAAGTTTTAAAAATATTGTTTTCTTTTTGTACCACGAAGGTGTCTCGATCGGCTCCCTCATTCAGTAGTAAGCGCACTATTGGGGATTCGGTAAATGTCAAAATTGTTTTAGTACACAGATACATACATTTTCGCTCTATAGAAATTCCCAGAATGCAACACAAAAGCCAAAAACTCCTCCTGCAAAGTGTGATATAGGTATTTAAGTTTTTTAAAATTTGAAGTTCAAAGGCATAGTTCACCCAAAAATGAAAAATCTTTCATGATTTACTGACCCTCGTGATGTTACAGACCCACCCGTATGTCTTAATTCATCTTAAAAGATTAAGCTATTATTAATATTCTCTCATCGTTTTTTGTCCTATGCAAGTCTACATAATCAGCACTTTCAAATATGGTATATTTCTTAAAGGGTTAGTTCACTCAAAAATTAAAATTCGGAAACACTTTATAATAAAGTTCATTAGTTAACATTAGTAAACTACATTAGTTAACACGAACCAAGAATGAACAATTCTGGTAATTTAGAATAGGGAACCCTTATTCACTTATTCACCATTAACTACGACTTTTCCCTCAATACATTCCTAATTTGCTGCTTATTAATAGTTAAGGTAGTTGTTAAGTTAGGGTATTTAGGAGGATTAGGGATGTAAAATAAGGTCATGTAGAAGGTATTAATATGTGCTTAATTATTACTAATAAATGACTAATATTCTAGTAATATGCGTATTAATAAGCAACTACTTAAGATACTGTAAAATAAAGTGTTAGCACAATTCTTTCACAGCATTAATAATCTTAGTTAATGTTAAATTAAGCATTTACTAATTCACTGTGAACAAACATGAACAAACAATGCATGACTGTAATTTTATAAACTAACATTAACAATGATTAATGATTAGTGTAATAAATGCATTGTTTATTGTTTGTTAATGATAGTTAATACATGAACTAATGCTAACAAATGGCACCTTATTGTAAAGTGTTACTTAAAATTCTGTGCTCTTGTTGTTCTAAACCAGTAAGACCTTCGTTCATCTTTGGAAGACAAATTAAGATATTTCTCATGAAATTCAAGAGCTTTCGGACCTGCATAGACAGCAACGCAACTATCACATTCAAGGCCCAGAAAGGTAGTACATTGTAAAAGGTTTTTACCAGTTTCAACTAAAAAACTTAAGTTTATCAGCTGCCTTAAAATGTTAAGTTAAATCAACTTAAGTAGTTTCAACTCACAAGTTAAATCAACTCATTTTTATTGCAATAAGTTAAAATGACTTGTAGTTTTAAGCTGATTTAACTTAAAATTTTAAGGCAGCTGCTGAACTTAGGTTTTTAAGATGAATCTGGTGAAAACTTTTTACAGTGAAGGGCATCGTTGAAGTAGTCCATGTGACATTAGTGTTTCAACCTTAATGTTGAAGATGTGAGAATACTTTTTGTGCACAAAGAAAAAAAAAAACTTTGTTCTATGCAGGTCTACATAGTCAACACTTTCAAATATGGTAAACGGGAGCTCAAATTAATTTGTCAGGCATGTTTGTTTATCATTGCAGGATGTGTGTATATTTCTTAAAGGGTTAGTTCACCCAAAAATGAAAACTCAGAAACACTTTATAATAACATTAGTAAACTACATTAGTTAACACAAACCAAGAATGAACAATTCTGGTAACACTTTAGAATAGAGAACCCTTATTCACTATTAACTACGACTTTTCCCTCAATACATTCCTAATTTGCTGCTTATTAATAGTTAAGGTAGTTGTTAAGTTAGGGTATTTAGTAGGATTAGGGATGTAAAATAAGGTCATGTAGAAGGTATTAATATGTGCTTAATTATTACTAATAAATGACTAATATTCGAGTAATATGCGTATTAATAAGCAACTACTTAAAATACTCTAAAATAAAGTGTTAGCACAATTCTTTCACAGCATTAATAATCTTAGTTAATGTTAAATTAAGCATTTACTAATTCACTGTGAACTAACATGAACAAACAATGCATGACTGTAATTTTATTAACTAACAACAATGATTAATGATTAGTGTAATAAATGCATTGTTTATTGTTTGTTAATGATAGTTAATACATGAACTAATGCTAACAAATGACACCTTATTGTAAAGTGTTACTGAAAATTCTGTGCTCTTGTTGTTCTAAACCAGTAAGACCTTCGTTCATCAAATTAAGATATTTCTCATGAAATCCGAGAGCTTTCTGACCTGCATAGACAGCAACGCAACTACCACAATCAAGGCCCAAAAAGGTATAAGGGCATAGTTGAAGTAGTCCATGTGACATCAGTGTTTTAACCTTAATGTTGAAGATGCGAGAATACTTTTTGTGCACAAAGAAAAAAAACCTTTATTCAACAACTTTTTTCTTCAGTGTCAGTCTTCGACCTGCACTCATGAGAGTACCACGACGCATATATGTGATATGGAGCCATATGAACAAAAGCCCTGTGGGTTTGGAACGACATGAGGGTGAGTAATTAATAACGGAATACTCATTGTGGGTGACTGTATTTTTAACATCTATATCTACCAACACCTTGCAACTGTTGCAGGAATTTAGTCATCAGCATTAATGTTTTATGGATCAAAACCCTTGCTAGCAGCCAAATGCATGTTCAAGATATACTTGATTCATAGATGGAACTAGGGAGTGAAGTGAGACACACAAGAGAGAGTGGAAAGGGTCTTGTTGTAGACACTGCTTGAGGCAAAAAGTCTGTAAAAACGTACTTTGCTGTTTTATAGTCCAGGGTCAATTTCAAAACAGAAGTGTAATTTGCTTTGGTTGTGCCTTAAAAATATTAAGGCAGTAATGGTCTAAGACAAATTTTCATTTCAACTTTATGAACACAATGAAAAATAGAGTGATGATTTGTAACTATTTGTAACTTTTTACATCTTGTCGTCACATTCTTTTCTTTACACAATTTGTTCCTAAACAAATAAGTATGACTATTATAGGCTTATCTTTCACTCCGCACTTCCTTTACGTTGTCCCGTAGTGCACCTCGCTCCTCAGTGACCCGCTCAAACAGGTTTGTACTGTCAAGTGCATTTTTGCTCGTTTGCAGCACACACTGATGAGAGCAAAGGCAATCACCCTGGGCTGTATGTGTGTTTGTGCATGTGTGAACATATGCACATGTGTGTTTCTCTCTGTGTGTGTATGAGGTAAAGGGGTCAGGGTTAAAGGTAGCTTCAAACCTGAGGCAGGGGATTATGGCTGACAGGAAGTTGCAGTGGAAATGTTGATGATTGAAGTGTCACTGATTATCACTAAAGAGAAACACTGTTTAGCTTGAAGTTTTCGGGTCATGTAACACAGTTTGCAGTAGGCGATATAGGTAACATTTTACAGTAAGGTTCCATTTGTTATCAATAGTTAACTACGTTAGTTATCGAACTGATTATGAGAAATATGTCTAAAGCATTTATTAATCTTAGTTCATGTTTATTTAATCATTTACTAATATGTTATTTTTATACTATACTTTTGTGTTACTGCAAAAGGTTTGCATGCTAATTAATCAGTTATAACAAGTTTATAAATGCTTTATAACAGTAACATTTTAAGAAAAGTCTCTAAAGATAAATATTCATATCTGCTTTAGAGTCTATGATAAAACTGATGCGTAAAAATCATATAATAAAACTTATATATATAAACTTATATATATATATATATATATATATATATATATATATAT